>NC_059262.1:6465000-6470000 GCF_017591435.1 Portunus trituberculatus | reverse complement strand
TCTCTCTCTCTCTCTCTCTCTCTCTCTCTCTCTCTCTCTCTTTGTAGGCTTACTTTCTCAAAGGCTTACTAACGGAGGCCTATCAAAATTCCTCTCTCTCTCTCTCTCTCTCTCTCTCTCTCTCTCTCTCTCTCTTATCTTTCTTCTTTTCTCTCTCATCTTGAAACCTCCTTCCTAGAACACTCCTCCTCCTCCTCCTCCTCCTCCTCCTCCTCCTCCTCCTCCTCCTCTTCTTCTTCTTCTTCTTTTCCACCCAACCTGATCAAATTTACTTTTTCTTTTTTCTTTCCCCTTTTTTCCCCTCTTTTCCCCTTTTTCCCCTTTTTTCCCTCTTTTTCCTTCCTTTTTTTTCTTTTTCTTCGAAGTGTTATCATTATTTCTCTCTTCTCTCGCTTCCTTGTCTTCCTCATCCATCTTCTCTCCTCCTCCTCCTCCTCCTCCTCCTCCTCCTCCTCCTCCTCCTCCTCCTCCTCCTCCTCCTCCTCCTCCTCCTTCTCTATTGAACCAACATGTCTACATCCTTGCTAGCATATATAACCCACCACAACCTCCTCCTCCTCCTCCTCCTCCTCCTCCTCCTCCTCCTCCTCCTCCTCCTCCTCCTCCTCCTCCTCCTTTCCTCCTCCAGACGCTGTCCTTACTACATCTCTCCATCTCTTTTCTATCACCATCCTCCTCCTCCTCCTCCTCCTCCTCCTCCTCCTCCTCCTCCTCCTCCTCCTCCTCCTCCTCGTCTTCCTCCAGCCCGGTACTTTAGCCCAACTTCTTTGCTTACCTTTCTGAAATCTTCTTCCTCTTCCTCCTCCTCCTCCTCCTCCTCCTCCTCCTCCTCCTGCTCCTCGTCTTTCTTGCTCTTCCTTTCACCACCACCACCACCACCACCACAACAATAGAATAACAACAACTACTATGATTTGACTGACTGACTCACTCACTATGTACCATTAGACCATTTTATTGACATTAGCAAGGGTCTATGGAGGGCACAAGATTAATGGCCACAGTCTTCACTATTTTAACCCCTTCAGTGCTGGGACATACTTTCACCTTGAGATTTGTGTACCATTAGACCATTTTATTGACATTAGCAAGGGTCTATGGAGGGCACAAGATTAATGGCCACAGTCTTCACTATTTTAACCCCCCACATGAGTTTCTGAAGGTGTATAAAATCACCAAATAGTCACCAGGATGAATATGGAAACGCGTCATGGTACTGAAGGGGTTAAGATGTCACCGTCATTTACCCAGCATTCCTAACCTAACCTAACTTAAAAACTCAGTAAAAATATGTAGCTTATAAATTCGGAACAGCGTAACGCCACACAAATAAGAGACATGGAGAGTGTATTCGTTCATTAATAAGGACTCTAGTTGAAGAGCTTGTGTTTTTAAGGGTGTTTCTATGGTTCTGCTGTTAGATTGGCAAGATTTCTAGTGTATTAAAAGGAGAAACTGTCTTGAAAACCCTGCTAATTTTCTCTACACCCTTGAAAAACCCAGCTACTTGTCCCTACACCCTTGAAAAACCCTGCTACTTGTCCCTACACCCTTGAAAATCCCTGCTACTTGTCCCTACACCCTTGAAAACCCTGCTACTTGTCCCTACACCCTTGAAAACCCTGCTACTTGTCCCTACACCCTTGAAAACCCTGCTACTTGTCCCTACACCCTTGAAAACCCAGCTACTTGTCCCTACACCCTTGAAAATCCCAGCTACTTGTCCCTACACCCTTGAAAAACCCTGCTACTTGTCCCTACACCCTTGAAAAACCCTGCTACTTGTCCCTACACCCTTGAAAACCCAATACTTGTCCCTACTTGTCCCTACACCCTTGAAAAACCCTGCTACTTGTCCCTACACCCTTGAAAAACCCTGCTACTTGTCCCTACACCCTTGAAAAACCCTGCTACTTGTCCCTACACCCTTGAAAACCCTGCTACTTGTCCCTACACCCTTGAAAACCCTGCTACTTGTCCCTACACCCTTGAAAAACCCTGCTACTTGTCCCTACACCCTTGAAAACCCAGCTACTTGTCCCTACACCCTTGAAAACCCTGCTACTTGTCCCTACACCCTTGAAAACCCAGCTACTTGTCCCTACACCCTTGAAAACCCTGCTACTTGTCCCTACACCCTTGAAAACCCTGCTACTTGTCCCTACACCCTTGAAAACCCAATACTTGTCCCTACACCCTTGAAAACCCTGCTACTTGTCCCTACACCCTTGAAAAACCCTGCTACTTGTCCCTACACCCTTGAAAAACCTGTCTACTTGTCCCTACAGCCTTGAAAAACCCTGCTACTTGTCCCTACACCCTTGAAAAACCCTGCTACTTGTCCCTACACCCTTGAAAACCCTGCTACTTGTCCCTACACCCTTGAAAAACCCTGCTACTTGTCCCTACACCCTTGAAAAACCCTGCTACTTGTCCCTACACCCTTGAAAAACCCAGCTACTTGTCCCTACACCCTTGAAAAACCCTGCTACTTGTCCCTACACCCTTGAAAAACCCTGCTACTTGTCCCTACACCCTTGAAAAACCCTGCTACTTGTCCCTACACCCTTGAAAACCCTGCTACTTGTCCCTACACCCTTGAAAAACCCAGCTACTTGTCCCTACACCCTTGAAAACCAGTCAGTTAAGAGAACAAGACGTTACTAAAAATCTCACTTACCTAGCATTCCCACAGGCAGTTCCTTGGTTACCTTGTCTCCCACTACACTCTGCGTCACGATCCACATGTAGTCTTTGTCCACCAGGCCGAGTTTCTTAGCGTGGTCCATAATCCCTATCGCTTCCTCCTTTGTCGAGTACAGCAAGACAATTCGCGCCTCGGAATTCTTGAGACGTATCAGTGAAGTCCTCATATCGTCTATCACTATGGTGTCTATTATGACGAATCTGCGAGAGGGAGAGACAGGGAGGGTGTGTAGTTAATGTCTCAGAGAGGGAGAGAGGAGTAGATGAGTGTGGATTAAAGATTATTGAAGGAAGGAAGGAAGGAAGGAAGGAAGGAAGGAAGGGAGGAAGGAGAGGTGAAGGTCAGAAGATTTGCAAAGGTGTGACAATTTGATTCATTTGGGAAAGTTAATCAGGTTAAGAAGAAGAAAGAGGAGGAGGAGGAGAAGAAGAAGAAGAAGAAGAAGAAGAAGAAGAAGAAGAAGAAGAAGAAGAAGAAGAAGAAGAAGAAGAAGAAGAAGAAGAAGAAGAAGAAGAAGAAGAAAAAAAAAAAGAAGAAAAGAAAAGGAAAAAGTTAAAAATAAGAAAAGAAAAGAGAAAAAGAAAAAGAAAAAAAAATGACAGGAACAAGGAGAGAGAGAGAGAGAGAGAGAGAGAGAGAGAGAGAGAGAGAGAGAGAGAGAGATAACCACCTCATTATAGCGACCATCACGGAGGAGAACACTCATTCCTCACCTACACTTGGTTCCAATAATCCATAACCCCCTGAAGCGCTTATCCCCATTTTCTCCTCCCAGGGGGGTCGCACAGGGGTGAAACTGCCCCCCACCGGTCCCTGCCACCCTAAGGAATTGCCAGGACTCGCCGGGGGGGAAATTAAACACCGGGGAGGAAAGATACGGGGGAAAAATGTCTCGAGGAGGGAAAAAAGCAGATAATTTTCCTCAAGGTACAATGGAGTCTTTAATTTGAGAAAGAAATAATAGGTAAGCAGTTTTATATTCTCTCTCTCTCTCTCTCTCTCTCTCTCTCTCTCTCTCTCTCTCTCTCTCTGCTGGTAAGGACAGGAAGAGGAAGAGGAGGGAGAGTAAAGGGAGAGGAGAGAGAGTAAACAGGGAGGGAGAAGTTTGTTCACTGGGACAGTCAAAACACTCTCTCTCTCTCTCTCTCTCTCTCTCTCTCTCTCTCTCTCTCTCTCTCTCTCTTATGTAGACAGCTTACCACTAATGTATTGAGAGAAACAGAGAGAGGGAGAGAGAGAGAGAGAGAGAGAGAGAGAGAGAGAGAGAGAGAGAGAGAGAGAGAGAGAGAGAGAGAGAGAGAGCAAAAAAATATATATCCTGAAAATAAATGAGGGGAAAAAAGGGGAAATTTTTTAGGATTTAACGTCGAAATGAAAAATGAAGGACCATTTAAACCTTTCTTCCTCTCTCTCTCTCTCTCTCTCTCTCTCTCTCTCTCTCTCTCTCTCTCTCTCTCTCTCACCTTCTTCCCTCTACCGATAGCTCGATTTGTCAAGGCAGGTGTCAGGGATGGGAGAAAGGGAGAGAGAGAGAGAGAGAGAGAGGGAGAGAGGGAGAGGGGAAAGAGAGAGGGGAAAAAAGAGGGGAGAAATAGATAAAGAAAATGGATGATGGTTTTTTTCCTTACATTTCCCCTCAAAACACACACACACACACACACACACACACACACACACACCTATTTCTGCCTTCCACACAGCCTATATAATATTTTACGGCCATTTTCCTCAGCCTATTCGGTCTATGTAATAAAAAAATCAAATAGGCCTGTTTTCTCCTAACTCCAAATAAATTCTCCATTTTTCTCGGCCTATCCAATTTTATTTTCTCGGCCTATCCATTTTTTTTCTCGGTCTATCCATTTTTTGTAGGCCTATCCATTTTTTCTAGGCCTATCCATTTTTTTTCTCGGCCTATCCATTTTTCTAGGCCTATCTATCCATTTTTTCTAGGCCTATCCATTTTTCTAGACCTATCCATTTTTTTAGGCCTATCCATTTTTTCTAAGCCTATCCTTTTTTTCTTCTCTGCCTATCCATTTTTTTTCTCGGCCTATCCAGCTTTCATAACTATATACTTCACCTAGGCCTATATTTTTTATTCAGCCTATTTAGATCACATAACTCCTTAAATATCATGTAATTCTTTTCCTTATTTCATTTCTAAATATCTTCAAACTCCAGAACTTTTCTCATATTTCTGGGTAGGCCTATGTATTTATCCCAGGCCTATATAGGTTACGACACGGCCTGCCAAACCAAACCAAACTTACAAAGCCTAAAGAACCGATAA
>NC_059262.1:6440000-6442500 GCF_017591435.1 Portunus trituberculatus | reverse complement strand
AAAAAGAAAGAAAGAAAGAAAGAAAGAAAGAAAGGAGGAATAAACAGGATAAGGGAAGAAAAAAGAGAATCAGAGAGAGAGAGAGAGAGAGAGAGAGAGAGAGGTGGAGTGTGAAATGGCAGGGCTGGCAGCGTTCGTCACCATAGCAACGGTAGAGAGAGAGAGAGAGAGAGAGAGAGAGAGAGAGAGAGAGAGAGAGAGAGAGAGAGAGAGTAAAGACATACGGATGAAATGAATTCTCCGTCAATTTTCTGTTACCAATGTTATTTCTCTCTCTCTCTCTCTCTCTCTCTCTCTCTCTCTCTCTCTCTCAAAGATAGTTATTCGAGAGCAGTTTTCGTGTAACATGTGGAAAAAAAGGAAGAGGAGGAGGAGGAGGAGGAGGAGGAGGAGGAGGAGGAGGAGGAGGAGGAGGAAGAAGAAGAAGAAGAAGAAGAAGAAGAAGAAGAAGAAGAAGAAGAAGAGAGGAACACATTTGAGAAAAGATAAAGAAAAGGAGAGAGAGAGAGAGAGAGAGAGAGAGAGAGAGAGAGAGAGAGAGAGATCCAGCGGGTGAAGAAGAATATCATGTTGAGTTACTTTAATCTCTCTCTCTCTCTCTCTCTCTCTCTCTCTCTCTCTCTCTCTCTCTCTCTCTCTCTCTCTCTCTCTCTCTCTCTCTCTCTCTCTCTCTCTCTCTCTCTCTCTCTCTCTCTCTCTCTCTCCATTCAGATGCTCAAATGACCTCCATTCCACATTCGACAAAACCACCTCTCTCTCTCTCTCTCTCTCTCTCTCTCTCTCTCTCTCTCTCTCTCTCTCTCTCTCTCTCTCTCTTCCTTCCTCTCTCTCCCACAGATTCAAATAAAAAAACACACACACGAGAGAGAGAGAGAGAGAGAGAGAGAGAGAGAGAGAGAGAGAGAGAGAGAGAGAGAGAGAGAGAGGCTGAGAAAGACACACCTATCTTTGTCACATTTTCTATTTCCCTACAAAGGAGTAAAGGGAGACTAAAGAAGATATCTCTCTCTCTCTCTCTCTCTCTCTCTCTCTCTCTCTCTCTCTCTCTCTCTCTGGTTTTTTCTCATTTTTTATTCTCATTTTTTTCTGTTTATCTATCTTTGTCTGTCTATCTGTCTATCTATCTATCTATCTATCTATCTATCTATCTATCTATCTGTCTATCTGTCTGTTCCTCTACCTAGTTATCTTTCTATTAATTGATCATCTTTAATTTCTTCTTTTATTTATTCGTCTTCATAATTACGTATCATTTTTACCACTTTGTCTTTGTCCTCTCTATGTGTGTGTGTCTGTGTGTGTGTGTGTGAAAGATCCCTTAGAAAACCACGTAAAGCTAACACTGTAGCGAAGCGAAGAAATCTACGAACACAGCAAACACCCCCTTTATTTTCATTCCCCGCACTGACTCCCATGAATCTAACAATGCATAGGAACTCCTGCCCTTGATGCTGCTAAAGATTCACCCGTCCTAGAGAGTTAGTAGCGGCAATACCAGTGACCAAACCAGTAACAGCATTATGAACACACAGTTAATAGCGAAGGTGTTGCAGGTGACAGGTGAGTGTGTTATGCATGCAACACACTAAGGAATATTGGAATAGCATTTCACTACATGGACAAAGAAATGATGAAGAAATTGATGAGTATTATAATAAGACCCAGATTGGAATATGCAGGAGTAGTGTGGAAGCATATAAGGAAGCTGGAGAGACCCCAAAACACCTCAAAACACCCAAAAACACTCTAAAACCTCCAAACACCTCTAAATACTCCAAAATACTCTTCAAATACCTCAAAACAGCACAAAAGACTCCAAAACACCCTTTAAACACCTCAAAACACCCCAAAACACTCCAAAACATCCTTGAAACACATCAAAACATCCCAAAACACCCCAAAACACCTCAAAATATCCCAAAACACCCAGAACACTCAAAACAGACTTAAAACACTCAAAATATCCCAAAACACCCCAGAACACTCAAAACAGACTTAAACACCTCAAAATACCCCAAACACTGAAAACACCCTTAAAACATCTCAAACACCCTTGAACCACCCCAAACACTCCAAAACACCCTTTAAACACCTCAAACATCCCAAAACACCTCAAAACACTCCAAAACATCCTTAAAACACCTCAAACACCACAAACACTCCAAACACCCTTGAAACACCTCAAAATACCCCAAAACACCCTTGAAACACCTCAAAACACCCCAAAACACTCCAAAACACCTCAAAACACCCCAAAACACTCCAAAACACCCTTGAAACACCTCAAAACACCCCAAAACACTCAAAACACCCCAAAACACCTCAAACACCTCAAACACCCCAAACACCTCAAAACACCCTTGAAACACCTCAAAACACCCCAAAACACCCCAAAACACTCCAAAACATCCCAAAACACCCTTGAAACACCTCAAAACACCCTTGAAACACCTCAAAACACCCCAAAAATGGCTACAAGAAAGGCCGATTTCTGATAAGC
>NC_059262.1:6420000-6422500 GCF_017591435.1 Portunus trituberculatus | reverse complement strand
TTTCCTCCCACTCCTGCGTTGTTGTGTCCCTACAAAAGCAATCCTGTGTTCTTATATCCCTAAAAAATAATGTTCAGGTGTTCTTATCCCTATAAATAATGTTCCTGTGTTCCTCTGGCTGCCATTAATGTGCTCTTCAGTGTTTCCTCTCGTTCCTGCGTTGTTGTGTCCCTACAAAAGCAATCCTGTGTTCTTATATCCCTAAAAAATAATGTCCATGTGTTCTTATCCCTATAAATAATGTTCCTGTGTTCCTCTGGCTGCCATTAGTGTGTTCTTCAGTGTTTCCTCCCACTCCTGCGTTGTTGTGTCCCTACAAAAGCGATCCTGTGTTCTTATATCCCTAAAAAATAATGTTCATGTGTTCTTATCCCTATGAATAACGTTCCTGTGTTCCTCTGGCTGCCATTAGTGTGTTCTTCAAAAGGCACACCTCTTAGAAAGTCATTTAATTTGATGATTTCTACCTGTGGAAATTTTAGGCTGTTTGAGACTTGCATTTTCATTTAGGCTGTTTGAGATTTAGACTGTGACCTTGTGGCACCACGTTTAGTATGTGACTGACTGCCTGTAGCTCACCAGAGATGTTGGGCGCAGATACTGGTGTGTGCAGAACAGCGTCTTAACAGTGTAAACTCATGGATAGCCACACCACCCCCCAGCAGGACGTGGTGTTATACAGTTAATCGTGTGTTGTAGCCCTGACGGTGGGATATGTCAGGGCCGCAACACTGATAGGGTTAAATTGTTACTTTGTGTTGCATTGACGGGTGGAAATGTTTGCCTGTGTTTCGTACCTCTTGTTGTTCAGTCTTCTTGCGTTTTTTTTTTTTTTATTTATTTTTTTTTTTTTTTTTTCCCGTAATCTAATAGCCATGCCACAAATAGGCTGAGATTCTTTTATTTTTCTTATATTTAGGTTTTTTATAGTGGTGGTGGTGGTGGTGGTGGTAATAGTGGTAGTGGTAGTGGTGGTGATGGTCATGGAGATAGTGGTGGTGGTGACAGTGGTGATGACAATGATGATGATGGTGGTGATGACAATGGTGGTGGTGTTGGTGGTGGTGTTGTTAGTCAGCATCCTTTCATTAGGCATCACACAAACATTTGATAATTTCCAGTCGTGATGTGAATTTTAATGTGTCAAAGTTTATTAACGCAACATTTTGCCCGCCGCCGCTGCCACACTGGAATGAAAAATGGAATAAATAAATAAATAAATAAATAAATAGTTAGTTTTGCGATCAATTAATTGTTTCCCTTATTGTTTGTGTTCTGATTCTCTATTTTCTTTCCTTTTTTTCCTTCTTTTTCATTTTCCTTGCTCCAGTCCAGCAAATGACAATCTAGAACAAGGAAAAACAGAAAAATAGTAACCCCTTTTCCTGAGACACACACTTGTACCATTATTTTGTGATATTAGATGGTTTTATTGGCATTAGAAAGAGTTAATGGTGGTCAGAAGATTAATGGCCACAGTCTTCACTATTTTAATCCCCCACGTGAATTTCTGAAGTTGCAAAAAGTCGGTAAATAGTTGCCAGAAGGAATATGAAAACAGATCCTGGTGTTGAAGGGGTTAATTAGTGATTGGTAGTGAAAGGGTTGATAATAATTGGTGCTGAAAGGGTTAATAAGTGATTGTCTGTGTTTTGAGGTGAAGGTCAGTCAAACAATTGCCAGGAAAATGTTTGGTGTTTTGTGAGTCTAAATAACATCAAGAAGTGAAAAATGAAAATATGTGATTGTGTTTTTAAGAAGTAGAAAAATTTTGTATAATACTTCACTGAGAAATGAAAAATGATGAAAGATTGCTTGGAAAAAATTTGAGCTTAACATTTCAGTAAGTAATTAAAAAAAAATGAAGATGTGACTGTGTTTTTTTAAGAAGAAGTAGAAAATTTTGTATAATACTTCACTGAGAAATGAAAAATGATGAAAGATTGCTGGAAAAAAATTTGAGCTTAGCATTTCAGTAAATAATTAAAAAAAAATGAAGATGTGACTGTGTTTTTAGGAAGAAATAGAAAAATTTGTATAATACTTCACTGAGAAATGAAAAATGATGAAAGATTGCTTGGAAAAAATTTTGAGTTTAACATTTCAGTAAATAATTAAAAAAAGATGAAAATATGATTGTGTTTTTAGGAAGAAACAGAAAAATTTGTATAATACTTCACTGAGAAATGAAAAATGATGAAAGATTGCTGGAAAAAATTTGAACTTAACATTTCAGTAAATAATTAAAAAAAAATGAAGATGTGACTGTGTTTTTTTAGGAAGAAACAGAAAAATTTGTATAATACTTCACTGAGAAATAAAAAATGATGAAAGATTGCTGGAAAAAAAATTTGAGCTTAACATTTTGGAAAGTAATAAAAAAAAGATGAAAATATGATTGTGTTTTTAGGAAGAAACAGAAAATTTTCACGAACAAATCAAGAAAGAGACAAAAAAGTAACAACATTTGAAGGAAGAAAGAGAAAGATTAGCATAACAT
>NC_059262.1:6360000-6412500 GCF_017591435.1 Portunus trituberculatus | reverse complement strand
GAACCATCCAAACCATCTATAGAACTCCCAGAACCATCCAAAACGACCCAAATTACTAATACATGCCCAGAAACCACTTACATTAAAGCTAAATCATATAAATAGACCCCAAACTATCCTCGACCATCCAGAACCATCCTATACCATCCAAACACAATATATAACTAATCTAAATCACTCAAATTATCTAAAAACACCTAGAACTATCTTGAACCATCCAAAAGTGTTGTAAACCATCCAGAAAACACTCAAAACCATCCTAAATCATTTTAAACCATCCAAAATTATCCTAAACTGTCCTAAACCACTGAAAAATCATTACAAACCATCCAGAACGTAAATTACATCCAAAAACCATTCAGAATAATCCCAAACCATCCTAAACCTTCCCAAAATTACTTAAACACCCAAAACCACTTAAAACCATCCCAAAACCATCCAAAACCCATTCATAACCATCCAAAACCATCTTAAACCTATCCCAAACCATCCTAGACCATCCATAATCCTCCGTAACCATCCAAAAACCTCTTAAAACACCCTAAACCACTTAAAACCATCCCAAAACCATCTTAAACCTATCCCAAACCACCCTAGACCCTCCATAACCCTCCGTAATCATCCAAAAACCACTTAAAACACCCAAAAACCACTTAAAACCATCCCAAAATCATCCAAACCATCTTAAACCTATCCCAAACCATCCTAGACCATCCATAACCCTCCAAAACACCTAAAACCATAACCATCCAAAAAGACCATCCAAAACCATCCTAAAACCACTTAAAACACCCAAAAACCACTTAAAACCATCCCAAATCCATCCAAAACCATCTTAAACCTATCCCAAACCATCCTAGACCCTCCATAAGCCTCCGTAACTATCCAAAAACCATGTAAAACACCCTAAAACCACTTAAAACCATCCCAAATTCATCCAAAACCATCTTAAACCTATCTCAAACCATCCTTGACCCTCCATAACCCTCTGTAACCATCCAAAAACCACTTAAAACACCCAAAAACCACCTAAAACCATCCCAAAACCACTTAAAACCATCCCAAATCCATCCAAAACCATCTTAAACCTATCCCAAACCATCCTAGACCCTCCATAAGCCTCCGTAACCGTCCGTGGTCTTCTCCCGGCAGGATGGGCTGGTCAAGAGCAACATGGATAAACTGATGTGGTACGCTATGAATTCACCGGACAAACTGGACCGGATTGGGGAGTACCTGGCTTATCGGCTCTTCCGGGACATCAACAGGAGAAAAACAGGTGCATTGTGGGTCAGGGTGGGGAGGAGGAGGAGAGAGAGTGTCAGGAGGGTAGGGTATAGGAGGGTGTGAGGGTGTAGGAGGAGGAGGAAAGCAGAAAAGAGAACAGGTGTAGAGAGAGGAGGAGAATTTGGGGTGTTTTGGGGTGTGTTGAGGTGTCTATGGGTGTTTTGGGGTGTGTTGAGGTGTTTTGAGGTGTGTTGGGGTGTTTTGGGGTGTCTAGGGGTGTTTTGGGGTGTGTTGAGATGTTTTGGGGTGTTGTAGGGGTGTGTTGGGGTGTCTAGGGGTGTGTTGAGGTGTTTTGGGGTGTTTTGGGGTGCTGTAGAGGTGTTTGGGGTGTTTAGGAGTGTCTAGAGGTGTTTTAGAGGTGTGTTGGGGTGTCTAGGAGTGTTTAGGGGTGTTTTGGGGTGTGTTGAGGTGTTTAGGAGTGTCTAGGGGTGTGTTGGGGTGTTTAGGAGTGTCTAGGGGTGTTTTGGGGTGTGTTGAGGTGTGTTGGGGTGTTGTAGAGATGTGTTGGGGTGTTTAAGAGTGTGGTGGAGTGTTGTAGAGGTGTTGTATGGATGTTTTGGGGTGTTCCATAAGATGTTAGGGTGTTTTCTTATTTCATTGGGTATTTTTTGAGAGAGAGAGAGAGAGAGAGAGAGAGAGAGAGAGAGAGAGAGAGAGAGCATTTCATTTCTTAACATAAAAACTAAAAATACATCTAAACCCTGTCCAAAACCATCCTAAAATGTTCTTGTATCACCACCACCACCACCACCACCACTTCTTCTTTTTCTCCTTCTTCTTCTTCTTCTTCTACTACTACTACTACTACTACTACTACTACTACTCCTCCTCCTCCTCCTCCTCCCACCACCACCACCACCACAGGCTACGTAATCATCTCCATGGACGCCCTGGACCAGCTTCTCGTCTCCTGCCACGCCAACAACCTCAATCTTTTTGTCGAGTCCTTCCTACAAATGGTACAGAAGCTTTTAGAGTCAACCGAACCTGCCTTGCAACTCAGAGCCACACAATCGGTGAGTTTCAGGTGTTGTTCAGGTGTTTTTGAGGTGTTTAGAGGTGTTTTGGGGTGTTTAGAGGTGTTTTGGGGTTTTTTGAGGTGTTGAGGTGTTTTTGGGGTGTTTTTGAGGTTTTTTAGGCAATTTGTGATGTTTATTGATATTTTGTGGCAGTTTTTTATGTTTATTGATGTTTTGTGGCAGTTTTTGATGTTTATTGATGTTTTGAGGCAAAGTTTTTCATGTGTTTGGTGTTTGAGTCTTATTTTTCCTCATTTTTTGATGTTTACTGGTGTTCTGAGGTACGTTTTCCACCACCACCACAGTTTGAGAAGTTCGCCAACATCCGAGAGGACACGCCTTCCTACCACCGACGCTACGACTTCCTGGTCAGCAAGTTCTCCTGCATGTGTTACTCTAATGACGACAACGAGGCCACACGCAAACACCTCAGGACTGCCGGGATCAAGGGACTGCAGGTGTGTGCGTGTGTGTGTGTGTGTGTTTAGTGTTACAAGAAAGCTATGCAAGGTTACGCAAGTTTTTCATATATAGAGCCTTTTTTAACGTAACCTGACATTCTCTTTTGACCTCTTTTCTTTCTTCTTGCGTCTGTGTGTGTGTGTGTGTGCATGTGTGTGTGTGTGTGTTTAGGGACCCTTGAAAGATGACTAGGCAAGTTTACATGTGTGTTTTGAAAAGGACCTCTTGTTTTCACCACTTACATTCCTCTGTGTGTGTGTGTGTGTGTGTGTGTGTGTGTGTGTGTGTGTGTGTTTACTAACCCCTGATAAACAACAGTACAAGTGTGTTTAGTACAGGGACCCTTTCACACCACCCCTCGTCCCTGCAGGGTGTGGTGCGCAAGACAGACTGGGACAACCTCGGAGAGAACATCTGGCTGCCCACACACATGGAGAAGATTGTGCCCTCCCTCCTGTACAACATGCAACACAGCTCTCTGTACACTGAGGTGAGGACTGTTGTTGAGTGTGTATGTGGAGGCTTCGCCCCCCCCCTCTACACGCCCCACCGTAAAGTCGCCCTGGACCTGACCAGGACCTGCAACCCCTGGACCCCCTGCTTCTCACTCTGGGACTTCCAGAGGTTGACAGCCATGCTTCAGTTTTCCCTTGATAGCTTTGTGACCTGGTTTGTTTAGTGGCTTTATAATGTAATACTGTCCTGCAGAGAGAGAGAGAGAGAGAGAGAGGTCGGGTTGAAGACTGAAGAGTTGAAGAACGTATGAGAATCATGGGGGAGGGGAAATAAGAGGGAGAGTGGCTGAGTGAGGGACGAACGAGAAGGTGGGGTGTGGATGGCAAGCAGACAGGCCAGCCGGGCTACGTCAGAGGCACCAGTGGCCAATGACAACTGACATGTAAGAAGAATGACAGATGTCACTTTTGTTTGAAATATAGTAGGAAGATTGTTTCATTAAGTAGGTAAACGACATACATACAGACACTTATGAGTGTACCTATTTGTTGGTGTATATTATATATACATATATATATATATATATATATATATATATATATATATATATATATATATATATATATATGTTACACCCCGTTTGTGAAATTGCCCATTTCATGAAATGGGCAAACCCAATTCATGAAATGAACCTAACCTAACCTAACCTAACCATTTCATGAAATGGCCACTCCATTCCACATTTCATGAATTGGGTTAGGTTAGGTTAGGTTAGGTTCATTTCATGAATTGGGTTTGCCCATTTCATGAAATGGGCAATTTCACAAACGGGGTGTAACATATATATATATATATATATATATATATATATATATATATATATATATATATATATAAAGACATTATCATATCCGTGTAGATTCTGGCAATTTGATTCTAATATTATTGCCAGACGCGTCGCACACAAAGTGGTCGCTTCTTCGGGTCGCCGTAGTCAGCCCAGCCAGATTACAGTGAGCCGGGCAAGGCTAGACAGGGCAAGGTGCCGGCTGTTGATAGTGAGACAGTGAGTGATGAAGACGAACATACCGATAATAGTGACAGTAACAAAAAGAATATTGTGTGTGTAGCCTCTCAGTATTTAAACACCGTTGTGGACATAAAGCAGACAGCGGTGTGTGTGGGTGCCTGCTGGTGACACGGACAGTCTTTGGCATACGTAAGTAATATATTGGTGTAACTCATCATTTCACGGTGGTGCCATGTCATAACCTAACGCTGGTAACCTCCAGGACAACATATCAGTGAATTAACACCTGCACATACTTACAAAAACCCCAATACTGCAAGCCTTCAAAACGTAAACAAACCGATCCCCTGACCCGCCGCCTCTCTCAGCCATTATCTGCCTCATCTCTCACTCATTACAGGCCAGACAGGTCACAAAGTGGAGCCATAGGCCTAATCTTTCATGTCCGTTGTTGAAATATATCCATAATTATCTGATTTGTGTGTTGTGGAGGCTCTGAGAGCAAACGGGCCTACCCGTGACGTCACGAGCCCCAGGCTGTGACGTCATCATCAGCTCTCGCCCAAAATGCCGGTCCCAGATGCTCGACTTCCACTATTATTTATATTTGTCTCAGTTCATTTATTTCGAGTCACAAGTGCCTTTTAAGGGTTTCTAATGATAGTTCGCTGTGTTTTACGTGTTTTCCATGCTTGAGTTGCGTGAAGTACGGTGATGTAGAGGGTGTTTATGACTTGAATGGGAGGGCCAAAATACGCTAAAATTTTTACCTCCGCTATCTGTGATTTTTTATTTGGGGTTGTAGCGAAGTGTTTGTGTTTTCAAAAGATGGTTTATCATGAGAAAAGTGTGCAAGGCTCCTGAGAAGTTAAAGATGTGGACTTTAAGAATGATTTGTAGTCCTGTTAATATTGTAAACAACGTCATTTTTTAAATATTATTTTTTCTAATAGGGCGAGTTGCCAGGTTTTGATATATCGAAATGATAGTCATAATTTTTGAAAAACGTTATCGATTCAGTTGAATGAAATTGGTGGGCTTTGAAATTGTTTTTAAGCAAGTCGAAGTTCTAATACTTTATTTAGTACATTTTTGAGATATTCTTATTATTCCTTATCTCGGCAATGTTTTTGTATTTTACAAGTTAGTTTCGATTGATAACGAGTCATATTTTTTATAACATTCGTGTCCAGCTGCCTTTTTGGGAATCCTCATTTTCAAAATGGTTTGCGTGACGTATATATGTGACGTCATCAAGGGTGGGCCGACCCCCCACCCCCGGCTGGACTCAGGCCGATACCTGGCTCCAGGCCCGAGGGTGTGGGGGTGGGCGGGTGGGTGGTTGTGTGTGTGTGTGTGTGTGTGTGTGTGTGTGTGTGTGTGTGTGTGTGTGTGTGTGTGTTGCCTTGTGTTTCATTATCAATGGGGAGTCCACCGGTCTGGGTCCAGACTGATATCCCACTCTTTGCCCGCGGGTGGGTTGTGTGTGTGTGTGTGTGTGTGTGTGTGTGTGTGTGCGTGCGCGCGCGCGTGCGTGCGTGTGTGTTGCCTTGTATTTCATTATCAAGGGGGAGTCCACCGGTCTGAGTTCAGACTGGCCCGCGGGTGGGTTGGTGTGTGTGTGTATGTGTGTGGCGAAGAACAAGATGACGTTGTGACGTTCTGATCACGGGGCGGGGCAGGACAAGAACCAGGAGGGGGAGATCAAAAGGCTTATAGTTTTGGAGGTGGTTGAACCAATCGAGGGAAACCTGAATCCTTCACCTGGTGTGGGGCTGCTAGTGTTGCTACTGAGGAATATGATCAGGATTAGCAAGGAATCAAGTACCTGGCGTCTGTACACCGCGCGTCCACCCGAGACAAGTCACTATAGAACAATTCACATAGTAAAAAACGCTCCATGAAGCATTTTTAACCCCACTAGGATTCACATTCAAACAAAACATTCGTTACAACTAAACCAGCAGTAACAGGAGTCTATGTAAGCACCGTTGGCTGCTGTGTACCACCGGCTGCTATGTACCATCCATGGCTACTACGTACAGTATGAAAAGCGCTGCCTTGACAAGACTTGGAGTGAGCTATGATAAAGTGGTGGTGGTGTGAGGCAGTGGTTTGGTGCCTTCCCAGTGTAGCCTTTTACGAGTTATATTTTCCTCGTTCCTTCCCATGACAGGTAACAGACGTCTATGTAAGTACCGTTGGCTGCTGTGTACCATTAATGACTACTATGTTCTGTACCTGGCTATTATGTACCATCCATTGCTGCTGTGAACCTGGTTGCTGTGGAGTTTCTCAGTATTTCGAAGCCCCAGTGAACCTGCTATATATTTCGAAAACTCCAATGGATTTGCTCGATACTTCGAAACTCCAGATGACCTGCATTATTAAGTAAGAGAGATACACACACGCCATAGCCTAGAATGGTACACGTAAGCTGAAGCAGTGGTACATGAGTAGCCGGTACATAGAAGCAAGAACTCAGATTAAGTGAGGACAGATAGTGAAGACTGACGGAGGCAACGCTACGGTACTATATTGTCAAGCTTCCTGTCTCCTCTCCCTCAGTAGCGATGAATAGCGACAACTCCCAGTCTGAATGAAGAATATACTTTCATTTCACGTTAATATAAATACAACCACAGGTAATAATGATGATAATATAATAATACGGTTTATTAGGAATTGCATTACCACATACATACTGAAAATATACATATGGGGATTGGGGGAATGATTAAGATTAGAACATTAGCCTCGTTGTTTATGGCGCGCAACATCGTGGGATCGCACTGTGTTGGTAACGGTCGGCTGGTGACGGAGGCACTGATGGAGACTGACGAAGGAGTAACCGTATATTGCCAATTTTCACCACTGTCAGTACCGATGAATAGCGAAAACATCTTGACTTTGTAATTGTCTTCGTGTAGCGTTGATTGAAAGGCCAGCACAGGTGTGACAGGTGACGAAGTGACAGAGTAACATTCAGAAACGCTTTGCTTTCTCACCAAGACCATTTTCCAAGGCCACAGAGGTGACTAGCGGGGTTTTCAAGAGTGATTCTCCAGTTAATAATACATAAATCTTGTCACTTTGCCTGTAGAATCGTAAAAACACCTTAAAAAGGAAATTTTATAAGAAAGAATGAAGATAGATGAAATGAGAGAGAGAGAGAGAGAGAGAGAGAGAGGCGGGGTCGGGTTGAGGACTGAAGAGTTGAAGAACGTATGATAATCATGGGGGAGGGGAAATAAGAGGGAGAGTGGCTGAGTGAGGGACGAACGGGAAGGTGGGTGTGGATGGCAAGCAGACAGGCCAGCCGGGCTACGTCAGAGGCACCAGTGGCCAATGACAACTGACATGTAAGAAGAATGACAGATGTCACTTTTGTTTGAAATATAGTAGGAAGACTGTTTCATTAAGTAGGTAAACGACATACATACATACACTTACGAGTGTACCTATTTGTTGGTGTATATTATATATATATATATATATATATATATATATATATATATATATATATATATATATATATATATATATATATAAAGACATTATCATATCCGTGTAGATTCTGGCAATTTGATTTTAATATTATTGCAAGACGCGTCGCACACAAAGTGGTCGCTTCTTCGGGTCGCCGTAATCAGCCCGGCCAGATTACAGTGAGCCGGGCAAGGCTAGACAGGACAAGGTGCCGGCTGTTGATAGTGAGACAGTGAGTGATGAAGACGAACATACCGATAATAGTGACAGTAACAAAAAGAATATTGTGTGTGTAGCCTCTCAGTATTTAAACAC
Organism: Portunus trituberculatus; assembly: GCF_017591435.1. Classification (NCBI taxonomy): domain Eukaryota; kingdom Metazoa; phylum Arthropoda; class Malacostraca; order Decapoda; family Portunidae; genus Portunus; species Portunus trituberculatus. The sequence goes on along the minus strand of NC_059262.1, from coordinate 6,404,442 downwards.
CGTTGAGGACATAAAGCAGACAGCGGTGTGTGTGGGTGCCTGCTGGTGACACGGACAGCCGCCGCCAAGCAGTCTTTGGCAAACGTAAGTAATATATTGGTGTAACTCATCATTTCACGGTGGTGCCGTGATAAAACCTAACGCTGATAACCTCCAGGACAACATATCAGTGAATTAACACCTGCACATATTTACAAAAACCCCAATACTGCAAGCCTTCAAAACGTAAACAAACCGATCCCCTGACCCGCCGCCTCTCTCAGCCATTATCTGCCTCATCTCTCACTCATTATAGGCCAGACAGGTCACAAAGTGGAGCCATAGGCCTAATCTTTCATGTCCGTTGTTGAAATATATCCATAATTATCTGATTTGTGTGTTGTGGAGGCTCAGTGAGAGGAAACAGGCCTACCCGTGACGTCACGAGCCCCAGGCTGTGACGTCATCACCAGCTCCCGCCCAAAATGCCGGTCCCAGATGCTCGACTTCCACTATTATTTATATTTGTCTCAGTTCATTTATTTCGAGTCACAAGTGCCTTTTAAGGGTTTCTAATGATAGTTCGCTGTGTTTTACGTGTTTTCCATGCTTGAGTTGCGTGAAGTACGGTGATGTAGAGGGTGTTTATGACTTGAATGGGAGGGCCAAAATACGCTAAAATTTTTACCTCCGCTATCTGTGATTTTTTATTTGGGGTTGTAGCGAAGTGTTTGTGTTTTCAAAAGATGGTTTATCATGAGAAAAGTGTGTAAGACTCCTGATAAGTTGAATATGTAGAGTTTAAGAAAGATTTGTAGTCCTGTTAATATTGTAAACAACGTCATTTTTTAAATATTATTTTTTCTAATAGGGCGAGTTGCCAGGTTTTGATACATCGAAATGATAGTCATAATTTTTGAAAAACGTTATCGATTCAGTTGAATGAAATTGGTGGGCTTTGAAATTGTTTTTAAGCAAGTCGAAGTTCTAATACTTTATTTAGTACATTCTTTGAGATATTTTTATTATTCCTTATCTCGGCAATGTTTTTGTATTCTCGAAGTTAGTTTCGATTGATAACGAGTCAGATTTTTTATAACATTCGTGTCCAGCTGCCTTTTTGGGAATCCTCATTTTCAAAATGGTTTGCGTGACGTATATATGTGACGTCATCAAGGGAGGGCCGACCCCCCACCCCCGGCTGGACTCAGGCCGATACCTGGCTCCAGGCCCGAGGGTGTGGGGGTGGGTGGGTGGGTGGTTGTGTGTGTGTGTGTGTGTGTGTGTGTGTGTGTGTGTGTGTGTGTGTGTGTGTGTATTGCCTTGTATTTCATTATCAATGGGAAGTCCACCGGTCTGGATCCAGACTGATATCCCACTCTTTGCCCGCGGGTGGGTTGGTGTGTGTGTGTGTGTGTGTGTGTGTGTGTGTGTGTGTGTGTGTGTGTGCGGGCGCGTGCGTGTGTGTTGCCTTGTATTTCATTATCAAGGGGGAGTCCACCGGTCTGAGTCCAGACTGGCCCGCGGGTGGGTTGGTGTGTGTGTGTATGTGTGTGGCGAAGAACAAGATGACGTGGTGACGTTCTGATCACGGGGCGGGACAGGACAAGAACCAGGAGGGGGAGATCAAAAGGCTTATAGTTTTGGAGGTGGTTGAACCAATCGAGGGAAACTTGAATCCTTCACCTGGTGTGGGGCTGCTAGTGTTGCTACTGTGGAATATGATCAGGATTAGCAAGGAATCAAGTACCTGGCGTGTGTACACCGCGCGTCCACCCGAGACAAGTCACTATAGAACAATTCACATAGTATAAAACGCTCCATGAAGCATTTTTAACCCCACTAGGATTCACATTCAAACAAAACATTCGTTACAACTAAACCAGCAGTAACAGGAGTCTATGTAAGTACCGTTGGCTGCTGTGTACCACCGGCTGCTATGTACCATCCATGGCTACTACGTACAGTATGAAAAGCGCTGCCGTGACAAGACTTGGAGTGAGCTATGATAAAGTGGTGGTGGTGTGAGGCAGTGGTTTGGTGCCTTCCCAGTGTAGCCTTTTACGAGTTATATTTTCCTCGTTCCTTGCCATGACAGGTAACAGACGTCTATGTAAGTACCGTTGTCTGCTGTGTACCATTAATGACTACTATGTTCTGTACCTGGCTATTATGTACCATCCATTGCTGCTGTGAACCTGGTTGCTGTGGAGTTTCTCAGTATTTCGAAGCCCCAGTGAACCTGCTATATATTTCGAAAACTCCAGTAGATTTGCTCGGTACTTCGAAACTCCAGATGACCTGCATTATTAAGTAAGAGAGATACACACACGCCATAGTCTAGAATGGTACACGTAAGCTGAAGCAGTGGTACATGAGCAGCCGGTACATAGAAGCAAGAACTCAAATTAAGTGAGGACAGATAGTGAAGACTGACGGAGGCAACGCTACGGTACTATATTGTCAAGCTTCCTGTCTCCTCTCCCTCAGTAGCGATGAATAGCGACAACTCCCAGTCTGAATAAAGAATATACTTTCATTTCACGTTAATATAAAGACAAGCACAGGTAATAATGATGATAATATAATAATACAGTTTATTAGGAATTGCAGTACCACATACAGTAGGAAATTTAAGCCCCATTTTCACCCCAATTCACCCCAGCAGGAGATTTAAGCCCCATTTTCACCCCAGCAAGAGAACTAAGCCCCATTTTCACCCCAATTCACCCCCACAGTAGATTTAAGCCCCATTTTCACCCCAGCAAGAGAACTAAGCCCCATTTTCACCCCAATTCACCCCCACAGTAGATTTAAGCCCTATTTTCACCCCAGCAAGAGAATTAAGCCCCATTTTCACCCCATTTCACCCCAGCAAGAGATTTAAGCCCCATTTTCACCCCAGCAAGAGAATTAAGCCCCATTTTCACCCCAATTCACCCCCAGCAAGAGTTTTAAGCCCCATTTTCACCCCAGTTCACCCCGGTATGAGATTTAAGCCCCATTTTCACCACAATTCATCCCCAGCAAGATATTTAAGCCCCATTTTCACCCCAATTCACCCCCAGCAGGAAATTACACACCAGTAGTAGATTTAAGCCCCATTTTCATCCCTTCTCACCCCTCTCTCACCCCCGCCAGGAGACGAAGCCCACAGCAGACACCCCTGACAACCACCACCACCACCAGGGCGATGGAGAGAAGGAACCACATGAACTGGCTGAAATGTGTCTGCGGGAACTTGTATCTCGCGCCACCTATGGAAAGATACACAATGTTGTCAAGCCTTTGTTAATGTGAGTGTCTGTGTGTGTGTGAGAGAGAGAGAGAGAGAGTGTGGGCATGTATTCAGAAATGCTTTGCTCTTGAAACCTGTGGCCATTAATCTTCTGACCTCCATCGACCCTTCCTAATGTCAATAAAATGGTCTAATTGCACACAAATCTGGTAAAAATATGTCCCAGTACTGAAGGAGTTAAAATAGTGACGACTGTGGCCATTAATCTTCTGCCTCATAGACCCTTCCTAATGTCAATAAAATGGTCTAATGGTACACAAATCTGGTAAAATGTGTCCCAGTACTGAAGGAGTGAAGAGTTACTAGTGCCATATGAACAAGATTAACATTTATCTTGGTTTGTTTATCCTTTGCAGTGTTTTGTAATGTGCAGTTTTGACCCACAGGCACATGGACCTCCAGGGGCTGTGGGTGAACAACACATTCGCTGTACAGGTGTTCAAGATTCTCATGTACTCTATACAGGTGAGGCAGAGAGAGAGAGAGAGAGATGAGAAATTTATAGATACAAATAGGAAAAAAACTGAAGGAAAAGTGAGAGAAAAAGAGGAAAGATAGGATAAAGCAGGAGAGAGAGAGAGAGAGAGAGAGAGAGAGAGAGAGAGAGAGAGAGAGAGAGAGAGAGAGAGATTAACCTAACCAAATAAATCAATAAAAACAACTTAAACATAACTTAAAAAACACCACTAAAATTCTGACCTTTTAACCCAACCCAACCCAACCAACCCAACCCAACCTAACCCAACCCAACCCAACCTAACCTAACCTAACCTAACCTTACTCCGGCCGACAGGTTCAGTACAGCATAACGATAATTGAGCTGATCATGAGTCACCTGAACGAGAAGGGAAGCGAGTCAGCGAAGATCAGGACTGGTATTGCTGATGTGCTGTCCAAAGTCATTCCAATCGCTGCGGGGGAGTGTATAGGTGAGTGTGTGTGTGTGTGTGTGTGTGTGTGTGTGTGTGTGTGTGTGTGTGTGTTTACCAAGTTGTGTTTTGAATATTTTATGGATAAAGATTATGAAGTTATGGAATAGATTGTCATAAAAAGAAGAGGAGAAGGAGGAGGAGGAGGAGGAGAAGAAGGAGGAGGAGGAGGAGAAGGAGGAGAAGGAGGAGGAAGAGGAGGAGGAGGAAGCAAGAGATAGAAGAGACAAAGCGAAGAAATGAAGAAAAAGAAAAGAAAGAATGTGTGTGTGTGTGTGTGTGTGTGTGTGTGTGTGTGTGCATGCATGTTTACCTTGTTGCATTTAGTATTTATAACAAAACCACAATTTCCGACCTACCACAATTCAGGAACCACAGATTTCAACCACAATTCCTTCCAAACTACTAAAATTTTCACCACAAAAAAAAAAAAACCCACTGGTCCACTTTTTTGGTCCATCAGTCACCAAGATCACCCAAAAAATCCACTGGTCCACTTTTCAGGTCCATCAGTCACCAAAATCACCAAAACAACTCCACTGGTCCACTTTTCAGGTCCATCAGTCATCAAGATCACCAAAACAACTCAACTGGTCTACTTTTCAGGTCCACCAGTCACCAAAATCACCAAAACAACTCCACTGGTCCACTTTTCAGGTCCATCAGTCATTGAGATCATCAATTCCCTGCTGGAGCACATTCGGGCCTCAGTGGTGGGAGGGGCCAGTGGAGAGGAGGGTTCGGCGGAGCGCATGTACCAGGAGACTCTGATCCACGCGCTGGGAGAGTACGCTAACCACCTCCCGGACTACCAGAAGGTGGATTCCATGGTGTTTATATTGAACAAGGTAATGGTTTGGGTGTTTTGTGGTGTTTTGGGTGTTTTGGGGTGTTTTGGGTTACTTTTGGGATGTTTTGTGGTTTTTTGTGGTAGTTTTGGGGTGTTTTGTGGTAGTTTTGGGGTAGTTTTGGGATGTTTTGGGGTGTTTTGGGATAGTTTTGTGGTGTTTTGTGGTGTTTTGGAGTGTTTTGTGGTGTTTTTGGGTGTATTGGGGTGTTTTGTGGTAGTTTTGGGGTGTTTTGTGGTGTTTTGGGTGCAATTTATGGTGTTTTTTTTCCTTCACCCTTCACTCTTCACCCTTCACCTTTTCATTCTTCACCCTTCACTCTTCACCCTTCACCCTTCACTCTTGACTCTAACCTCCTCTCCTCTTCTCAGGTTCCCGGCAGCGACAGGGTGGATGATGTCGGCTCCCAGCGTCCCGAGGCAGAGGTGAAACTGCAGCACATTCTCCTCAAGTCACTGCTTAAGGTGTGTATATGTGTGTGTGTGTCTGCGTGTGTGTGTGTCATTTTATTCACCACCATCATTGCCTATTTGTCACCCATCCAGCCTTCCCCATTATGGAGCGAGTTTAGACCTCATAGTGGAGCGAAATTAACCTAACCTAACCTAATTTAACGCCCCCAAACACACAGGTGGGGACAAAATACACCACAGAGCAGTACAGCAAGACCTTCGCGCAGTCGTTCCTGGTGCGGCTGATGAGATTGAGCATGTCTAGTGATGCTGAGGTGAGACTAACGGTTCAGCACATCCTTCACACGCTGCTCGATCGACACCACAACTCTCACAAACTTGCTAAGCCCACGTATGTATTTGTTTTGGCTCTTTATCTATCTTTCTCTCTCTCTTTCTCTTTCTCTTTCTGTCTCTCAAACTCACCAATTTTTTTTTTCTCTCTCATTTCTCAATCTCACCATTTTTATTTTTTTTTACTCTTTTTCTCTCTCTCTTTCTCTCTTTTTCTGTCTTTTTTTTCTCTCTCAAACTTGCTGTTGTGTTTCTCTTTCTCTCTTTTTCTCTCTTTTTTCTCTTTCTACTCTCACAGACTTGCCAAGCTCACTCTTTCTCTCTCTCTCTCTCTTTTTTTCTCTTTCTCTATTTTTTTTTTCTGTGTTTCTATCAGTTTTATTTGTTTGTGTGTGTGTGCTTGTGTTTGTTCCTCTCTCCTTTCCTCTCCTCTCCTCTCCTCTCCTCTCCTCTGTCCTCATCCTCTATCCTCATCCTCCTTCTCCTCCTCCTCCTCCTCTTCCTCTTCCTCTTCCTCTCACACCCATTCTAACTCACTCTCTCTCTCTCTCACACACAGTCTGGAGATCACAAAATTAGGCCTTACGTTTGCCAAGCCAGTCCGACAAGATGTGAATTTCTGGCGTAAGTCGGGCACAGAGCTGCTTCTGTCAGCCCAGGAGAATTGTGAGTTTGCCAATAACACTCTGGCTAACCTGGAGGCCGTCTTCACCACCCTCATGCTGCTGCTGCTCGAGATCCGCTCCGATGATGTTATTGTTGATGTTCTGAGAGTGATGTTCCATGTGCAGGTGAGAAGTAACTGGCTGGCTGGCTGGTTGGTTAGTTGGTTGGTTGGTTGGTTGGTTGGCTGGCTGGCTGGCTGGCTGGCTGGCTGGCTGGCTGGCTGGCTGACTGACTGACTGACTGACTGACTGACTGACTGACTGACTGACTGACTGACTGACTGCCTGACTAAACTGATAATCTAAATGACTAACTGCATTAATGTTGTCTCCCTCTTATTAAAAAAAAAAAATATATTAGGTTAGGTTAAGTCAAGTTAGGTTAGGTTACAGATCATACTACCATACACTCCCTACTCCATATACCACCACAGTACTCCCTATTTACTCCCCAGGGTGCAGCACAGAGTGGGAATGTGAAGGGACCAGCTGCCATTCAACTCCATGGTCTTGTGTCCTCAGTAATGATGACAGTGGCTCACCTGGTGCCCACTCTGAAGGACCATGTGGCTACTGTCGTCAAGAACAGGTGAGTGTGTGGCTGGGAGGAACAGGGAAGGTGATAGGGAGAGGTGAGGAGAGTGAAGATGGAAGAGAAAAAGGAGAGAAAGAGAGAGATGAGAAGATTAAGAACAGGTGTGTGTGTGTGTGGCTGGGAGGAACAGGAAGGTGATAGGGAGAGATGAGAAAAGAGAGGGAAGGAGAGAGACGGGAAGGCATAGGAAGATAAGGAAGAGGAAAGAGAGGAAGAGAGAGAGAGAGAAGCAGTGAGGGATAGAGAGGAGGTAATGAGAGAGAAGTGAGGGGAGACACAAGAGAAAAGGGAGGGAGAGAGGGAAGGAAGGAAGGAGAGGAGAGGAAATAGGAAGGTAAGAAAAGGGAAGGTGCAGGAAAGGAAACAGGAAAAGGAGGGAAAAAGGGAAGGAAGGCCATAGAGAGGTAAGGAGAGGGAGGAAAGTGAGGGAAATACTCTCTTTTTCTCTCTTTCTTTTTTTCTCTTTCTCTTTTTTTTTTCTCTCAAACATGCAAAGCCCACATATATATTGCTTCTCTGTCTCTCTCTTTCTCTTTCTCCCTTTCTTCCTTCCTCCTCCTCCCTCCCTCCCTCCCTCCCTCCACTAACCCACTCCACCCCCACAGGTCAGACCGTGCACCCCACCTGCTGCCCGACCTCCTGCCGCAGTATGATCCAACCCTGCCCTTCGCTGGCCTGCCTGATGACATCCTCTTTGATAATGCCACTGTTCTTGACCTCCTCAGTGGCACCAGGTGAGTATGCAGGTGTTAACGAGGGCACAGGTAATTGGTGAGTGTTTGATGTAGAGGTGAAGACTTGAGAATGGATAGATAGATAGATAGATGGATGGATAGATAGACAGACTTGGTGTTATTCTGGAGAAGAGAAGTAGAAGGAGGAGGAGGAGGAGGAGGAGACCAGAACACTTCACACTAAGTAGAATTCTGTAGAAAAGGATGAAAAAGAAGAGGGAAGATCAGCCATACACACACACACACACACACACACACACACACACACACACACACACACACACACACACACACACACACACACACACACCCCTACCTTCCCTTCCTCCCTATCTCTCTATTCCTCCCTCACACTTTCTCACTTTTTCTATCCCCAAATCAATGTCTCTCTCACACACACACTCACACACACACACAAACTATCTCTTCCTCTCTCTCTCACAATGACACACTATCTCTCACACACACACACACACATCCTCTTTGTTTCTCCCTTACTCTCACACACTCTCTCTCTCCACAGTCTTGATGAGAAGCGACTAACAGCAAGCATGTCCAGTATGAAGAGGCGCCATTCTGGAGGACACAACACGTCAAACTCTGCTATGGACATCAATGCTATCAGTGTGGAGGTGGACAGTGCCTGCTCCTCACCTGGCCTGCCGAGGGTGAGTCTGGAGACACTGGTAGGGTTGGGTAAGGTAAGGTAGGGTCAGGTTAGGGCAAGATAGGGTTGGTTGAAGGTTGGAATATGTAAGAATGGAGGTGGAGGAGTAAAGTGGAGTGGAAAGAAGTGTTTTGAGTATGACTTTGACTATTACTGCTACTGCTACTGCTACTGCTACTGCTACTACTACTACTACTACTACTACTACTACTACTACTACTACTACTACTACTACTACTACTACTCTCCTCCTCCTCCTCCTCCTCCTCCTCCTCCTCCTCCTCCTCCTCCTCCTCCTCCCACCACCACCAGCACTACCAGCACCACCATTTTGACACCAACAATACCAACAACAACAATAATTTTCTAACACCCCCAAACACTCCTGCAGAAGCCGCTGGAGGAGGAGATCACCTTTGAGTCCCTGAAGAAGGTCCTGACAGAGAGCCCGGAGCAGAAACGGAAAGCGGAAGAGGAGAAGCAGCGAAGGCAGATCACCGAGGCGTTCATGACGGAATCTTTCGAGGCTCTTTTTGCCAAGATACAAGCACGCCAGCCAGACAACCTCCACAACAAGCTAACCGAGATTTTCAACCGTCTCCCGCCACCCTCCTCCACCGCCACCACCGCCTCCGCCACCACCACCACCGCCACTGCAGCCACTACTTGTGATTCTGCCGCAGCTCTCATCTCAGCTGCTTCACACTCCCCCTATCAGCTCCCTTATCCCGATATTATCATTTATTAGCATTAGTTTGTCTCTCTCTCTCTCTCTCTCTCTCTCTCTCTCTCTCTCTCTCTCTCTCTCTCTCTCTCTCTCTCTCTCTCTTTCTCTTTCTTCCAAACACACACACACATTGTTCACTTTTATATTTCAAGAGATTGAGTGAATATTATTATTTGATGCTGTGAGAGAGAGAGAGAGAGAGAGAGAGAGAGTCACAACTAAAGATAAAAAAAAGTTGTAGATTATATGGACTAAATTGAAACTTTTATATAATTTAATTCATATTTAGGTAGTTTATTTATTTGATTTTTTCTATTTTTTACAGTGAGACAATGTGTGTGTGTGTGTGTGTGTGTGAGAAATAGGAAATAGTTTTGAATTACCTTTAATCCGATTTGTATATATTGCTGAGAGAGAGAGAGAGAGAGAGAGAGAGAGAGAGAGAGAGAGAGAGAGAGAGAGAGAGAGAGAGAGAGAGAGTTAGTAAAATCCTCGAACCAAAACAATGATAATAATAATAATAATAATAGTAATAATAATAAGAAGAAGAAGAAGAAGAAACAAGACAGTTTTCGCCATTAGTAATTTGCACAGACAATATTTTTGGGGCGTTGGCATAATATTTTGTCACAAGCTTTTATTCCTCAATACTTTTCAAACTTCCAACAAACAACATTGCATTTATCACCCTATCTACGTGTGTGTGTGTGTGTGTGTACTTATGTCTCTAGTAGTAGCATAGAGTCACAGGGTTTGAGTGCATGTGTGTGTGTGTGTGTGTGCATGTGTATGTGTGTGTGTGTGTGCATGTGTATGTGCATAAGCCTATTAGAAGCAAGACATTAGTTAGTAGTAATTCAAACCTGTACATACATTAATAGCAAGAAGAGGGACATAAGATTTAACGAGAGAGAGAGAGAGAGAGAGAGAGAGAGTGGTGTCATGTCTCTCTTTGTCTCTCTACCATAAATGTGTCTTGTTTATGTAAAAGAGGAAAATGACCAAGGGAAACATAAAACAAAGAAAAAAAAGGTTCCACTCAGTTGCCAGTCCCCTTGCAGGTCTGAGTTTTAAACATTTTAGAGAGAAAGAGAGAGAGAGAGTGGTGTCATGCTCTCTGTCTCTCTACCACAACTGTGTCACTTCTTTTACGTGAGATAGAGAAAAACTGGCTAGGGGCGACATAAAACAAAGAGAAAAAGGCCTACTTAGTTGCCAGTTCCCTTGCAGGTCTGAAAGAATTAGGCAAAATAGATGGACTTGAAAAAATGGGGTTTGAAGTTCAGGTCATTTAGTGAGTACTGAGTGAAATAGAGGTGACAAGGTACTAGAAAAGAGTGAAGTGGTTAACATGTAGGTAGTGCTGATTTGTGTGGTAGGTTCTGATTGAGGTGAAGAAATGATAACTAGCAAGTATTGAATTAACTAGAGATGAGGAGAGAGAAGAGTGGAGTGTTTATGTAGTGTTGACATGTGGTTCTGATTGAGGTGAAGGAAATGATATGATAATTAGTGTGTATTGAGTGTATGATGAGTGAAATAGAGCAGATGAGGTGTTAGAAAAGGGTGTAATACTTATGTAGATAGTGCTGACTTGTGTGTGGTTCTGATTGTGGTGAAGGGAATGATATAAGCTTTAAAAAGACAGTGGAAAAAGTGCATGATTAAAACCAGTTGTAATAATATAACAATGATAATAATTTTGCATGTTAATTCTTTAATAAATTGAAAATAAATGTTTGATTGAGGTGAGGGAAATAATAGAAACTTTGAAAAGACACTGGAAAATTAGCTAAGACTTAAACCAATGATAATATGACAAAGATAATAATTTTACATGTTAATTCTTTGATAAAATGAAAAAAAAAGAACGAAGCTGAAAAAATAAATACTAGGAATAAGAAAAATAGTTGAAATTTGAAGGCGATAACTAATGTGTGTTTGAGACAGTAAGAATCGAGTTGAAAAAAATAAATAAATTGAATAAGAAAAGAAATTAAATAGTTTGTCAGGAGAAAATGACGCAAGGTGAAATGCTCCGGCAAACTGGAATTTAAGTGTCTGATTTCATTTTTCTTTGCAAGCTTGTTAATATGTAAAAGCTTTTGTATATAAGTCTCATATCAGAATACAATCAATAAGGAAAAAGAGGAAAAAAGGAAGGAAAAGTAGGAAAAAGGAAGAACGGAATAGGAAAAAGAGGAAAAGGAAGAGGAAAGAAGGAAATAGAGGAAAAAAGGAAGGGATATAAAAAAAAGAAAGGAAAAAGGAAATAGAGAAAAAAAGAAGTAAATAGAGGAAAAAAAGAAAGGAAAAAAGGAAATAAAGGAAAAAAGAAGGAAAAATAGGAAAAACAAGACAAACAAACCTATATATACTAAAAATATATATATATATTGGGCTTTCAAATACTAGATGTTCATTTTGTTTGTTGCTTTGTTTCTTCTTGACTATATTCCACATTTCTGCTTCCATGTTTGACCTTAAGGGTGAATTTTGTATGTCTTGAAAGGCCTTCTTAGTCTTAGTGGACAGGGAAGGGGGTGAAGAGGAGCTGGGGTAGGGGTAGGTAAGTAGGCAGGTGTGTAAATTGTAATTGTTGTACTGTGTGTGTGTGTGTGTGTGTGTGTGTGTGTGTGTGTGTGTGTGTGTGTGTGTGTGTGTGTGTGTGTGTGTGTGTGTGTGTGTGTCATTGTTAAAGAAATTGTTTGTTTCATTATACTATTAACTATATCACTACTACCTCTTAACATCATAAAAGAGAGAGGAGGTAAAAAAATCACTCTTAATCCTTCCTCTTCCTCTTCTTCTTCTTCTTTTTCTTTTTCTTTTTCTTCTTCTTTTTCTTCTTCTTCTTCCACTACTACTACTACTACTACTACTACTGCCAGTATTATCACCAACTCCATTAATGTGATAATTTTCTTATTCACAAATGTTTGGCCACATTTCCATATTCAGGTATTTCGTTCATGTCCAGGTATGTGTGTGTGTGTGTGTGTGTGTGTGTGTGTGTGTCTAGCAGTCCTGTACAATTTTCTGCAGCTTGATGTATGGGAATCGTTAATAAACAAGATGTGTGTAAAGCTTTTTTTATTGGCTTTTTGGTGTGCGTTGTTGGTTTTTGTGTATTTTTGTGTGTTTTGCGGTGAATTTTGTGTGTCTTGAGTGCTTTAAGGTGTGTTTTGAAGTGTAGTGTGTGTTTGATCTCTTCAGTTAGCTACCATAATTCAGTTAGCTACCATGGATTTAGTGAGATGAACGATATTCCCGTGTTCCAAGGGCCCCGCTGAAGTGCAAGGTTCTTCTATCCCCGTTTAGATACAAACGCCAGCACTGGACGCCTTGCCAATCCTGGCCATAAAATTTCTGAGTAGCAGCACCTGGTAGCCCCACACCGGATGAAGGCTTCACCATACTCATCAACTCTGACGCGTGAAGCGTGAGACTCACACCTTTTAATCCCTCTCAATGTGACACACATAGTCTCTAAAAACTCACGCACTTTTACAAACATTTCCCAAATATTCTTTTTAACATGACATTTTCCAAGAGAAATTGTAAAACCAAATTTTCTTAATTATAAAACGTCCGCTTTCCTTCAGTTTGTCAGGCTTCACCTGATTGGTCAATTAGAGCCAACCAGCAATCACTAAACAAATCCACCTCATACTTTGTTACTGTTGTTGAGTGTGTATGTGGGAGGCTTCGGCCCCCCCCCCCCTACACGCCCCACCGTAAAGTCGCCCTGGACCTGACCAGGGCCTGCAACCCCTGGACCCCCTGCTTCTCACTCTGGGACTTCCAGAGGTTGACAGCCATGCTTCAGTTTTCCCTTGATAGCTTTGTGACCTGGTTTGTTTAGTGGCTTTATAATGTAATACTGTCCTGCAGAGAGAGAGAGAGAGTGAGAGAGGCGGGGTCGGGTTGAAGACTGAAGAGTTGAAGAACGTATGAGAATCATGGGGGAGGGGAAATAAGAGGGAGTGAGGGACGAACGGGAAGGTGGGGTGCGGATGGCAAGCAGACAGGCCAGCCGGGCTACGTCAGAGGCACCAGTGTCCAATGACAACTGACATGAAAGAAGAATGACAGATGTCACTTTTGTTTGAAATATAGTAGGAAGACTGTTTCATAAAGTAGGTAAACGACATACATACAGACACTTATGAGTGTACCTATTTGTTGGTGTATATTATATATATATATATATATATATATATATATATATATATATATATATATATATATATATATATATATAAAGACATTATCATATCCGTGTAGATTCTGGCAATTTGATTCTAATATTATTGCAAGACGCGTCGCACACAAAGTGGTCGCTTCTTCGGGTCGCCGTAGTCAGCCCGGCCAGATTACAGTGAGCCGGGCAAGGCTAGACAGGGCAAGGTGCCGGCTGTTGATAGTGAGACAGTGAGTGATGAAGACGAACATACCGATAATAGTGACAGTAACAAAAAGAATATTGTGTGTGTAGCCTCTCAGTATTTAAACACCGTTGTGGACATAAAGCAGACAGCGGTGTGTGTGGGTGCCTGCTGGTGACATGGACAGCCGCCGCCAAGCAGTCTTTGGCAAACGTAAGTAATATATTGGTGTAACTCATCATTTCACGGTGGTGCCATGTCATAACCTAACGCTGGTAACCTCCAGGACAACATATCAGTGAATTAACACCTGCACATATTTACAAAAACCCCGATACTGCAAGCCTTCAAAACGTAAACAAACCGATCCCCTGACCCGCCGCCTCTCTCAGCCATTATCTGCATCATCTCTCACTCATTACAGGCCAGACAGGTCACAAAGTGGAGCCATAGGCCTAATCTTTCATGTCCGTTGTTGAAATATATCCATAATTATCTGATTTGTGTGTTGTGGATGCTCAGTGAGAGGAAACGGGCCTACCCGTGACGTCACGAGCCCCAGGCTGTGACGTCATCACCAGCTCCCGCCCAAAATGCCGGTCCCAGATGCTCGACTTCCACTATTATTTATATTTGTCTCAGTTCATTTATTTCGAGTCACAAGTGCCTTTTAAGGGTTTCTAATGATAGTTCGCTGTGTTTTACGTGTTTTCCATGCTTGAGTTGCGTGAAGTACGGTGATGTAGAGGGTGTTTATGACTTGAATGGGAGGGCCAAAATACGCTAAAATTTTTACCTCCGCTATCTGTGATTTTTTATTTGAGGTTGTAGCGAAGTGTTTGTGTTTTCAAAAGATGGTTTATCATGAGAAAAGTGTGTAAGACTCCTGATAAGTTGAATATGTAGAGTTTAAGAATGATTTGTAGTCCTGTTAATATTGTAAACAACGTCATTTTTTAAATATTATTTTTTCTAATAGGGCGAGTTGCCAGGTTTTGATACATCGAAATGATAGTCATAATTTTTGAAAAACGTTATCGATTCAGTTGAATGAAATTGGTGGGCTTTGAAATTGTGTTTAAGCAAGTCGAAGTTCTAATACTTTATTTAGTACATTTTTTGAGATATTTTTATTATTCCTTATCTCGGCAATGTTTTTGTATTTTACAAGTTAGTTTCGATTGATAACGAGTCAGATTTTTTATAACATTCGTGTCCAGCTGCCTTTTTGGGAATCCTCATTTTCAAAATGGTTTGCGTGACGTATATATGTGACGTCATCAAGGGAGGCCCGACCCCCCACCCCCGGCTGGACTCAGGCCGATACCTGGCTCCAGACCCGAGGGTGTGGGGGGGTGGGTGGGTGGTGTGTGTGTGTGTGTGTGTGTGTGTGTGTGTGTGTGTGTGTGTGTGTGTGTGTTGCCTTGTATTTTATTATCAATGGGGAGTCCACCGGTCTGGGTCCAGACTGATATCCCACTCTTTGCCCGCGGTTGGGTGTGTGTGTGTGTGTGTGTGTGTGTGTGTGTGCGTGCGCGCGTGCGTGTGTGTTGCCTTGTATTTCATTATCAAGGGGGAGTCCACCGGTCTGAGTCCAGACTGATACCCCCTTCTCTTGGCCCGCGGGTGGGTTGGTGTGTGTGTGTGTGTGTGGCGAAGAACAAGATGACGTTGTGACGTTCTGATCACGGGGCGGGACAGGACAAGAACCAGGAGAGGGAGATCAAAAGGCTTATAGTTTTGGAGGTGGTTGAACCAATCGAGGGAAACCTGAATCCTTCACCTGGTGTGGGGCCGCTAGTGTTGCTACTGAGGAATATGATCAGGATTAGCAAGGAATCAAGTACCTGGCGTCTGTACACTGTCCGTCCACCCGAGACAAGTCACTATAGAACAATTCACATAGTATAAAACGCTCCATGAAGCATTTTTAACCCCACTAGGATTCACATTCAAACAAAACATTCGTTACAACTAAACCAGCAGTAACAGGAGTCTATGTAAGTACCGTTGGCTGCTGTGTACCACCGGCTGCTATGTACCATCCATGGCTACTACGTACAGTATGAAAAGCGCTGCCTTGACAAGACTTGGAGTGAGCTATGATAAAGTGGTGGTGGTGTGAGGCAGTGGTTTGGTGCCTTCCCAGTGTAGCCTTTTACGAGTTATATTTTCCTCGTTCCTTGCCATGACAGGTAACAGACGTCTATGTAAGTACCGTTGGCTGCTGTGTACCATCCATGGCTGCTGTGTACCATTAATGACTACTATGTTCTGTACCTGGCTATTATGTACCATCCATTGCTGCTGTGAACCTGGTTGCTGTGGAGTTTCTCAGTATTTCGAAGCCCCAGTGAACCTGCTATATATTTCGAAAACTCCAATGGATTTGCTCGGTACTTCGAAACTCCAGATGACCTGCATTATTAAGTAAGAGAGATACACACACGCCATAGCCTAGAATGGTACACGTAAGCTGAAGCAGTGGTACATGAGCAGCCGGTACATAGAAGCAAGAACTCAAATTAAGTGAGGACAGATAGTGAAGACTGACGGAGGCTTCCTGTCTCCTCTCCCTCAGTAGCGATGAATAGCGACAACTCCCAGTCTGAATGAAGAATATACTTTCATTTCACGTTAATATAAATACAACCACAGGTAATAATGATGATAATATAATAATACGGTTTATTAGGAATTGCAGTACCACATACATACTGAAAATATACATATGGGGATTGGGGGAATGATTAAGATTAGAACATTAGCCTCGTTGTTTATGGCGCGCAACATCGTGGGATCGCACTGTGTTGGTAACGGTCGGCTGGTGACGGAGGCACTGATGGAGACTGACGAAGGAGTAACAGCATATTGCCAATTTTCACCACTGTCAGTACCGATGAATAGCGAAAACATCTTGACTTTGTAATTGTCTTCGTGTAGCGTTGATTGAAAGGCCAGCACAGGTGTGACAGGTGACGAAGTGACAGAGTGACATTCAGAAACGCTTTGCTTTCTCACCAAGACCATTTTCCAAGGCCACAGAGGTGACTAGCGGGGTTTTCAAGAGTGATTCTCCAGTTAATAATACAGAAATCTTGTCACTTTGCCTGTAGAATCGTAAAAACACCTTAAAAATCGCTCCTCTCTCACCACGACTATTTTCCAAGGCCACAGAGATGATTGACGGGGTTTTCAAGAGTGTTTCTCCAGTTAATAATACAGAAATCTTGCCACTTTGCCTTTAGAACCGTAAAAACACATTATAAATTCGTGAAAATTCAAATGAAGGGTTTTGAAATAGTGGAGGTGAAGCAGAAGAGTTTCAAAATACGATCACAGGCGTTACCATCAGCTCTCGTCTCCTGAACAACCAAAGAACCACATTTTACAAGCTCGTTCTCCCCTCTGTATATTATGACACTAAATCACAATTAAACCTAATGAGATCGTAGTAGTAGCAGTAGTATTTGTTATTAGTAGTAGTAGTAGCAGTTTTCACCTTGTATTTTTTGTCTTTTTCATTTACAGGAGTTACCGATGCAAAGGCTTGGCTGAGAGGAAGCCCAGACACTTGTAACATCAATACCAAGATCAAGACCTGAGTGACGCAGCAACACGTCATTTATTTAATCTCCCACCCGATAAGACAGCTACGTAATGGACGAGGCCAGCAAAATAAGGCAAGAAGCAGGCTTATTACTAATGACGCACGCATACCATTGCTCTCTCTCTCTCTCTCTCTCTCTCTCTCTCTCTCTCTCTCTCTGCATGAGGAAGTGAAAGAAAAATAAGATATAGATTAATGAATATAATCTCACGCAAATCTCGTACACACATGCTTATATGGTAAAATTATAATAGAAATGAGGTTACGCCATTATGATGCAAGATGGAATATTCGAAGGTACCGCCTCTGAGACTGTACCGTGACTCAATGGACTTCCTATTTCTCCTCCGTCATGCTCGTCCTGCTCCACCTTTTCCCTTCTCATCTAAAAGTTCCCGTCCCCGCGCATGTCTTTTATTGCGTATTATGTCTCATGTATCCTTGCATGCTTATTCTACCTCTTTGTCCTTTCATAATGCATCTCCAAAGTTCCAGTTATGACATCTTGCATAACTTTTTCATTTCGTTTTCTTTCAACAAATCAATCTTCTGTTTCATCTTTCCTCTTTCTTGATCCCGCCTCTGGTCTTTCTAATATGAGGCAGCGGCGTATCATTTATATTCCTGTCTAGTTTCATCTCTTACCTAGCTCATTATTTCTTGTCTCAATTATGCATTCTTCTCAACCCACTGGTTATCTTTCCTATAGGCCTACGTATTCTTGGCTTTATTATGAGTATGGTGATAGGATATTTACTGCTTTACAATCTTACATCATCTTATATAATCTAGTTTTCTTCTCTCTCTCTCTCTCTCTCTCTCTCTCTCTCTCTCTCTCTCTCTCTCTCTCTCTCTCGTCTAAATTATTTTTACGTTATCACTGTCGAAGGATATATAATTCTTTGCTCTGAAATCTCGTATTATCTTCGTATTATAAGCTTATCGTCTTCATCTTAAAGTATTGCCTCTCATCCATTCCTCTACAACACTAGTTATCTTTCCTAAGCATCCTCACGATTATAATGAGCTAATAAAATGACTGAAATCCTGCATCCTCCTCCTCCTTCCTTAAGTCTTGCCTCTGCTCTATTCTTCCACATCATTAATTATCTCCCTAAACATCCTCATGGTAATAATAATGAGCATAGTGTGAGGAGATACGTTTAAAGAGACTTAAATCTTGCATCCTTTTCCTTCTCGTCCTCCTCCTCCTTCGATCTCCTTGACCCTTTCAGTACTGGGACACCTTTTTTACCTTGAGATTTGTGTACGATTAGACCATTTTATCGACATTAAGAAGGGTCTGTGGAGGTCAGAAGAATGTGAAGATTAATGGTCGAGAGTCTTCACTATTTTAATACCCCACATACGTTTATGAAGCTGTATTAAATCACCAAATTGTAAACAGAATGAGTAGGAAGAAAACGTCATGGTACTGAACTGAAGGGGTTAAATATCACCACTGCTATATTCCTGCAAGTCTCGTATGTGCTGTATTCTTCCCTATCACTTAATGAACCCCCCTTAGACACCCTCGTGGTAATAATAAAGAGCAAATAGAGAGGAGAGAGACATTTAAGCCTGGCGGGGAAGTGAGATAACCAATAGTAGAGGCGAGGGTGGCGTCATCCAACCCGCGCCGCGCATTCCACCTCCTGCCAGTGTGCTCAGTACCTCCTCGCCAGCCTTACCTCCCTCAACCTCACGCCTTCCACACAGTCACCATGGCCGAACAGTACGTCACCAAGGATGAGTATTACCCCCATGACCTTACTGGTGCACTGTGGGAGTCATGGGTGAAGCAGAATGGGTGAAAAATTGCATATGTGTATTGATGGGTCCTCATACCGGCTTGCTGGGTTCAGAGTCCTCTCATGCAGCTGGTTTGGGGTGTTCTGGGTGTATCAGGGTGGTTTCCGGGTGCGTTTCCGGTGGGTGAAGTCCTTTGTGTGGTGTTTTGGTGTGTGGTTGATGTGTGGTTGACGTGGTGTGGGTACGAGGTGGAGTTTGATGGATGGACAGTCTCGAGTCAACCTTCAATTTTGCCCAGTCACCACCACCTCTCCGCCACCTAGCGCATCATTTCACACGTTTTTCCTTATTTCTCCCTACTTTCCTCCATCCTCCTGCGACCACTGCCCTATTTACCCATCCTTCTTCCTCCTGGGTACCTTCATGGGGCAATAATGGGTGTAAATAATAGAGAAAGCCATTATGTTTACGTAGACAAAGAGTTTCAGCTGATGCGGTTATCCAGCTCCCACTTTTTCCCCCCTTCCTCGTCCTCCTCCTCTCCCTCTCCCTCTCTTGTGGTCCTACAAACGTGAACTGTACTTGCCTAACTCGTTCTGAACTTGTATTGTGTGATTTGGTGGTGTGTTTTGATGTTGAGGTTAATTTTGGGGAAGTGTTTAAATAAATGATTGCATAGTTTTGATTACTCGTGTTAGTTGTAATATTTCACACGAAGGCTTATTTAGAAAGATTATAAGGTTTTTGTACCCATTATAATTAATTTTCTGTAGCTAAAATGCATTGCTGTTCTATTATTAAGTTACTGAAACACAAAACTTTTGTAAAAATGCATTGACCACCACCACCACCACCACCACCACCTTGCTAACCCCATGTGTTTTGTGATCAGTCAGTGCTTGGCTTGTAGATGTTGAAGGTGACATTGGCTCTTGGGAGATGAAGGGAGGAGTGAGTGTGGGTTGAGTCTGGAGAAAGATGATGCAGGTGAAGGGAGAGGAGAGAGGAAGGTGGAGGTGTGACAGGTCAGCGGTGGAGAGAGAGAGAGAGAGAAATGGAAGATGATGATTTGATAGAGAGAGGGAAGGATAAAGCTGGAGAGAGAGCAGTTGAGTGAGTGATGGAAGAGAGAAGAATGGAAAGACTGTAGAGAGAGAGAGAGAGAGAGAGAGAGAGAGGGTCATTGAGGGATTGAGAGAAGAATGGACAGCCTGAGGTGAGATAGGTAAATGGCAGGTGAGGGAGAGGAGAATGAACCAGCTATGGAGAAAGAGAGATAAAGAAATGACAGCTTAGAGAGCGAGAGAAAAGATTGGACAGGCTGAGAGAGAGAGAGATAACAATTGAATGAGGGAGGAAGAGAGGGAGAAAGATAGATGGGCTGAGGAGAGAGAGAGAGAGAGAGAGAGAGAGAGATGAACAGACTGAGGAGAAAGAGTGAGATAAATAAGTTTAACAAGAGAGAGAGAGAGAGAGAGAAACTGAATTAAAAAGAGAAATATAACAGAGAGAAAGAGAAGAGAAGAAGGAGGAGGAGGAGAAAGTCATACCACAAAAATAATAATTCTTGAAGTCTTTGGTGAGGAAGGCAGTGGAAACATTCTGTGGGGAAATGAGTCACTGCAAACATCCTCTTTTAATACGTTTGGTCTTGTGCATGTAAATATGAGGCTATTATTGTATTATCCACCACCACCACCACCACCACCACCACCACCTTTTCATTTCCCTCCCTTCTCTCCTCCATTTGTTTCATCTTTTATTCTTCCTTCTTCTTTTCCTTCATTCTTTTCCAATCCATCTATTCCTTCCTATCATCACTACTGTTGCTCCTGTCGTCACCACCACCATCACCACCTTTTCACTTCCCTCCCTTCTCTTCCTTCATTTATTTCATCTTTTATCCTTCCTTCCTCATTTCCTTCATTCTTTTCCAATCCATCTATTCCTTCCCTTCATTCCTTCTCCATTAACTCTCTCTCTCACTCTTTATCACTCTCCCTATCCCTCCCTCTCCCTCCCTCTGTTTCCTCATCTCAGCAAACCTTTTAGATCAATTTGTCAGTGTTTTAAGGGAATTGGGATTGCGTAGAGACTGGGCGTGGTAAGACAGGTTGAGAGCCCTTAATGAGAGGTGTTAGGGCAGGTAGTGGAGGTATGCAAGCCCTGTAGTTGGCCCTGATTACCTGATCAATATCGTGACTGGGCTGAGTGGGTGTTTGATAATAATAATAGTAATGTGTGGTTTATTAAAATTACAGTACATACACACTTGAGAATATACATGAGGGGGATGTTAGGAAGGCTCAAGGTTAAATATGAAATGAAAAAAATGCTTAAAAATGCTCTATAAATTAGTAAACTGTCTTAAAAACGCTCCCATGACATGTGTGTGTGTGTGTGTGTGTGTGTGTGGGGGCTGGATGGTAGGAAGGTGTAAGATTAGATATGAAATGAAAAAACACTTAAAAACACTTCATAAATTAGTAAAACACTATTAAAAATGCTCCCATGACTTGTGTGTGTGTGCATACGTGGGGGGGGATGGTAGGAAGGCTTAAAATTAAATATGAAATGAAAAACGCTTAAAAATGCTCCCTAAATTAGTAAAGCACTCTTAAAATCACTCCCATGACTTGTGTGTGTGTGTGTGTGGGGGGAGGATGGTAGGAAGGCTTAAGATTAAATATGAAATGAAAAAAAATACTTAAAAACACTTAAAAACACTCACATGATTCGTGTGTGTGTGTGTGTGTGTGTGTGTGTGTGTGTGTGTGTGTGTGTGTGTGTGTGTGTGTGCCCCTGCCAACAAACCTATAAATTCTAGCAGTGCCACATGACCTCTATTGCAGCACCTAATAATTTATCCTGCCAACAGAGAAGACCTGGCCACTGCGATCCTGAAGGAGAAGAAGAAGCCAAACCGTCTGGTGGTGGAGGATGCCGTGAACGATGACAACTCGGTGGTGGCACTCAGTCAGGCCAAGATGGATGAGCTGCAGCTGTTCCGAGGCGACACCGTGCTCATCAAGGGCAAGAAACGCAAGCAGACTGTGTGTATCGTGCTCTCCGACGACACAATGAGTGATGACAAGATCAGGATGAATCGTGTGGTGGGTGTTTTATTTTTATTTATTTATTTTTTTTTATTTAAGAGATGACCAGACAAGGGTAAAAAAATATAAGAAAAAAAAGGGCCCTCTCAGTTTGTGTGTGTGTGTGTGTTTGTGGGTTAGTTAGTGTTTGCGTCACTAGTATTTTGGTTCAATTTTTTTCCTTTTATTTTTTGTAAGAGACGATTAGCAAAGGGTAACAAAAATATAAAGAAAAAAAAGGCCACTCATTTTGTGTGTGTGTGTGTGTGTGTTTGTGGGTTAGTGTTTGTGTTAGTATTTTTGTGGTTCTATTTTTTTTATCTATTGAAGAGGGGAAAGCTGGCCAAGAACAACAAAAAATATATATATCTAATCTTTTATCCCCTTGAGTACCATAATCCATTTCCATATTCATTCTGCTTATTATTTAATGATTTTCAGCTTCAGAAACTTACGAGGGGGATTAAAAATAGTGAGAACTGTGACCATTAATCTTCTGACCTTTATAGACCCTTCCTAATGTCAATAAAATGATGTAATCTTACAGAAATGTCAAGGTAAAAAATGTGTCCCAGTACTGAAGGGGTTGAAATAGTCAATACTCTGGCCATTAATCTTCTGTCCTCTATAGACCCTTCCTAATGTCAATAAAATTATGTAATCAAGCACAAATCTGGTAAAAAAAAATGTGTCCCAGTAATGAAGGGGTTAAAATAGTGAAGACTGTGCCCATTAATCTTCTGCCCTCCATAGACCCTTCCTAATGTCAATAAAATGGTCTAATGGTACACAAATCTGGTAAAAAAAAATGTGTCCCAGTACTGAAGTGGCTCAAACTCCCTATTGACTCAGCACACCACGTTTTAATCCACATTCCCTTCCCAGGTGAGGAACAACCTTCGCATCCGCCTGGGGGACATCGTGGCCATCCAGCCATGCCCGGACGTGAAGTATGGCAAACGCATTCACGTCCTGCCCATTGATGACACAGTGGAGGGCCTCACTGGAAACATCTTTGAGGTGAGACTTGCTTATTTGTATTGTTATTGATTCATGTCTATCGTGTCTTTATTATTTGTATTCTGCTATTGATTAATTTCTATCTAGTCTTTGTTATTTGTATTCTATTTAGTCATGTGTCTATTTTAGTCTTCATTATTTATTTGTATTTTGTTATTGATTCAAATGTATTTGGGGTGAATTGAAGGAATTTTGGTGTGTGTATGAAGGATTGAAGTGTGTTTGTGGTGAATAGATAGAGGGTTGACATGTATATAAAGGATTGAAGTGTGTTTAGGGTGAATAGAAGGAATTTTGATGCGTATATGAAGGATTGAAGTGTGTTTGTGATGAATAGATAGAAGTTTGACAAATATATAAAGGATTGAAGTGTGTTTGATGTGAAAGAAAGAATATTGATCGGTATATGAAGGGCTGAAGTGTGTTTGTGGTGAATAGAAAGAAGTTAAGTAGAAAGATAAGGAGGGGGAAGAGGAAGATAGGAGAAGATTGAAAGAAAGGGAATATAATGAGGAGGAGGAAAATAAAGAAGAGGAGATGGTAGAGAAAAGAAATGGGAGATAGAGAAAGGGGAAGAGGAAGAGGAGATGGAGAATAAATGAAAAGAATAAGAGAGAGAGAGAGACATTATTTTACACACTCAAGCATAACCTAACCTAACCTAAGAACTAATGAATAAAAATAAGAAAAAGAGAGAGAGAGAGAGAGATGGCATTATTTCACAAATCCTAACCTAACCTAACAATTATTCACAGGTGTACCTCAAACCGTACTTCCTTGAGGCATACCGTCCCATCCACAAGGGCGACCTGTTCCTGGTGCGTGGTGGAATGAGGGCGGTGGAGTTCAAAGTGGTGGAGACTGACCCGGCCCCTTACTGCATCGTCTCACAGGACACCGTCATCTACTGTGAGGGAGAGCCGGTCAAGCGAGAGGTGTGTGTGTGCGTGTGTGCATGTGTATGTGTATTTACCTAGTTGTGGTTTGTAAGAGGGGAGTGAATTTATGGTGTTCTGTCTGTATATCTCTATCAAATTTTCGTCATCTAGTGTGAGGGAGAGCTGGTCAAGCGAGAGGTGTGTGTGTGTATGTGTGTGTATTTACCTAGTTGTGGTTTACGGGAGGGGGAGTAAATTCATGGTGTTCTGTCTCTTATCAAATTTCTTCTTAAAATTATGCACAGTTCCAGCCATTACAACCTCCTCATCGTGTGTGTGTGTGTGTTTCTAGTTTCCACTATTTTGCAATGGACTGATAGCGTCATTGTTCACTCCATTTTATAAGTCAAGTTTAGTTAAGTTAATGATTCTTTTTTGTAGTTTTATGATTCTGCTGTGGTTAGTGAAATAATGATAGTGTGTGTGTGTGTGTGCAAACGTGCATGGACTACACACTTAGAGAGAAAGATTACAGCTGTTTGTGTCTTGCAGGAGGAGGAGGAACAGCTGAACGAGGTGGGATATGATGACATTGGAGGTTGCCGTAAGCAGCTGGCACAGATCAAGGAGATGGTTGAGCTGCCTCTGCGCCATCCATCACTCTTCAAGGCTATTGGTGTGAAGCCCCCTCGAGGTAAGACAAAGAAGGTGTTTAAGCCCCTAGTCAGAAACACTGCTCTCTCACAACGACAGTTTTCCGAGGCCACAGAGACAAATACCCTTATTTACAAGACACTTTCTCCTTTTAATTAACCAGAAATCTTGCTAATTTATTACTAGATCCATAAAAACCTTGTCAATCCATCACCAGAACCATAAAAATGCCCTCAAAAACACGAGTATCTTCAACTAGAACCCTTGTAAATTTGCAGTGGTGAGAGCAAAACATTTCACAATACAGTTTATTACTAGAAGTCCATGTTTTATTTATTTTTTAAGCTAATGTACAGAGGCTTAAAGGAACACCATTGCAGGTATCTTGCTGTACGGCCCTCCTGGTACTGGCAAGACACTCATCGCCCGAGCTGTGGCCAATGAGACTGGAGCATTCTTCTTCCTAATTAACGGGCCTGAGATCATGTCCAAGCTGGCCGGTGAGTGTGGGTCTTCTTATGTTGGGTTAGGAAGGAAGACTGAGATGTTGGGAGGTTGTAGAGGAAAACTGAAGACTTGGGTAGATAGAGGAAAGCTAGAGGAAAACTTGGAGATGTAGGGAGATCGTGGAGGAAAACTGTAGACTTGGGTAGATAAAAGAAAACTGGAGGAGACGTAAGGAGATGTAGAGGAAAACTGAAGACGGGTAGATAGAAGAGAGAAAACTGGAGGAAATTATGGGAGGTACAATGGAGGAAAACTGGAGTGGATTTTGGGAGATAGTGGAGGAAAACTGGGAGATGTAGGAAGATCGTGGAGGAAAACTGTAGACTTCGGTAGATAGAATAGAGGAAAATTTGAGGAAACTGTGGGAGGTACAATGGAGGAAAACTGGAGGGGATTTTGAGAGATACAATGGAGGAAAATTGGAGAAGACTTTGGGAGATAAAATGGAGGAAAACAGGAAGAGATTTAAGAACAAGTGAATGAAAATTGAAACCCTTACTTAACCTACCCGAACCTAACTTAATCTAGCCTAACCTAACCCAACCACATTTGAATAAAGAAAATTTCAAAGCATTACCTAACACAAACCCCCATAAATTGTAACCTGACATAAAAAAATAGATAAATAAAAAAAAAGTATGAATGAAAGAAAAAGTAAGCTCGGAACCCCAAAAAACTAACCAAATCTAATATCCCCATCAAAAAAATGATTAAATATAACCTAACCTAACCTAACCTAACGTAACCCCACAGGTGAATCAGAGAGCAACCTGCGGAAGGCATTTGAGGAGGCCGAGAAGAATGCCCCGGCCATTATCTTCATTGACGAGATTGATGCCATTGCCCCAAAGCGAGAGAAGACCCATGGGGAGGTGGAGCGCCGCATTGTGTCGCAGCTCCTCACCTTGATGGACGGCCTCAAGCAGAGGTCTCATGTTATTGTCATGGCCGCCACCAACAGGCCTAACTCCATCGACCCGGCCCTCAGGAGGTTTGGCCGCTTTGATAGAGAGGTGGACATTAGCATCCCAGACACAACCGGTGAGTGTGTGTCCGTCTGTCTGAGTGCCTTGTTTTGGTTGACCCTTCAGTACCGTGACATGTTCTCATATTTATTCTGGTGACTATTTGGTGATTTTCTACAGCTTCAGAAACTTATGTGGGGGATTGAAATGGTGAAGACTGTAGCCATAAATCTTCTGACCTCCATAGACCCTTCCTAATGTCAGTAAAATGGTCTAATTGTACACAAATCTCAAGGTAAAAATGTGTTCTAGTACTGAAGGATTAAAATAGTGAAGACTGTGGCCATTAATCTTCTGACCTCCATAGACCCTTCCTAATGTCAATAAAATGGTCTAATCATAACATTCCTTCCTCCTCCTCCTCCTCCTTATGTCATTTTAAGGTGCTCAAGTGAAAGAAACTAGCACTAAATCTTAGCCTCCTCCTCCACCACCATCACCACCACCACCTCCTCCTCCTCCTCCTCCTCGTAACCAGCACTAAATTAACCACCCACTCCTCTTCCTCCTCCTCCTCGTCAGGGCGTCTGGAGGTGCTCAGAATCCACACCAAGAACATGAAGCTCTCCGATGATGTGGACTTGGAACAGATCGCAGCCGAGACGCATGGCCACGTAGGCGCTGATCTGGCCGCCCTGTGCTCTGAGGCGGCCCTTCAGCAGATCAGGGAGAAGATGGACCTTATTGACCTTGACGATGATCAAATTGATGCTGAGGTGGGTTCTATTGGAGAGGTTTGGGGTTCTTTAGGGTTTTTTTGGGGTCTTGTGTTTTTTTTAAGTGTTTTTGTTTATTTATTTATTTTTTTTATTTATTTTATTTATTTATTTATTTTTTTTTTTTCTGGGTTTGTTTTCCAGTGAGATGGTTTTGTGTTGGTTGTTTGTGTGTGTCTGTGTTTTGTTCTCTCTCTCTCTCTCTCTCTCTCTCTCTCTCTCTCTCTCTCTCTCTCTCTCTCTCTCTCTCTCTCTCTCTCTCTCTCTCTCTCTCTCTCTCTCTCTCTCTCTCTCTCCACTCCTCACTCTTACACACTCACTTCCTCTCTCCCTCTCTCCCATCACTCACACTGCCTCCTTCCCCCTTCTTCCCTCCCTTCCTTTCTCCCTCCTTCCCTCCCACACACTACCTCCCTCTCTCCCTCCTTCCCTCCCTTCCCCTTCCTCCCTCTCCTCTCTCCCATCACTCACACTGCTTCCCTTCTACAGGTGTTGAACTCCCTGGCTGTGACAATGGAGAACTTCAGGTTTGCCATGGGTAAGAGCACCCCGTCGGCCCTCAGGGAGACTGTGGTGGAGGTGCCCAACATTACCTGGGACGACGTTGGTGGCCTGGAGAACGTCAAGAGGGAGCTGCAGGTATGTAGTCATGTTTTTGGGGTGTTAGAGCTTCATATGGGTGTTTAGGGGGTGTTTAAGGCTGATTTTAGTGTATTTGGGGATGTTTAAGGGTGTTGGGGTCTTATTAGGATGATTTTAGGGTGTTAGGGAATGTTTTTGGGGTGTTAGCATTGTGTTTGGGTGTTTAGGGGTGTTTGAGGTAATTCTGTGGTGGTTTGAGGGTGTTTGGGGCTGTTTAAGGATGTTAAGGCTGTTATTAGGATGTTTTTAGGGTGTTTGGTTCTGATTTCAGGGTATTTAGGACTGGTTTTAGGGTGTTTAGGGCTGTATGGGGTTTTCAAGGTGTTTTTGGCTGATTTTAGGGTGTTAAGAGATGTTTTAGGCTGATTTCAGGGTGTTTGGGATTTATAGAGCTGTTTGAGGATGTTTTTAGGATGTTTGGGGCTGTTTGGAATGTTTGGGATTGAATTTAGGATGTTTGGGGCTGTGTGAGTCTGATTTCAGGTGTTTGAGGCTGTTTTTAAGGGTGTTTGAGAGTGTATTTGAGGTGTTTAGGGCTTTTGAGGATGTTTTTTTACAGTGTTTCAGGCTGTTTTGGTGCTTAGGGCTGTGTTGAGGCTGTTTAGGCTATTTATGACTATGTTTGGGATTTTTAAGGGTATTTGGGGGTGTTTGAGGCTGTTATTAGGCTGTTACAACCATTTGCTGCTATGTTTTGGCTGTTTTGACTTGTTAAGGGCTGTTTAGGCTTTTTGAAGCTATTTATGGACTGTGTTTGGGATGTTTTTGGGGAAAACTATTATTATTCCTATTTGTTTGTCTTCCTTCCTAATTATTTGTTGTCTTAGTTATTTGTCTTTCTTCTTCAATATCACCAAGAACTATTGATCATTCAGTGTTTCTTTCCCTCAACACTCGCCCTTTGTTTGGTGGTGTAGGGGCTGGTACAGGACTTCCTAATTCTTGGCCTTCCTTCCTGTAGTCTGTCCACTCTAAAATGGCTCCTGAGTCTGTGTCTGAACATAAGCTACAATATGTTTGGAGCCCAGGAGCCATTTTAGAGAAGATAGGGTATAATAATTTTGTCTTTCTTCCCAATATCACCAAGAAGAACCATTAATTTTGCAGCCTTTCCTCAACACTCATCCTTGATTTGGTGTTGCAGGAGTCACCAAGAATTATTGATCATGTAGTGTTTCTTTCCCTCAACACTCACCCTTTACTTGGTGTTGCAGGAGTTGGTGCAATACCCCGTGGAACACCCAGACAAGTTCCTCAAGTTTGGTATGACGCCCAGCAAGGGAGTCCTCTTCTATGGACCCCCGGGATGTGGTGAGTGTCCTTAAAGTTCCAGCCTTCTTCAGTCACCAACTTTAATCCCTGGAGTACCATGACGTGTTTCCATATTCATTTTGGTGACTATTTGGTGATTTTACACAGCTTAAGAAACTCATGTGGAGATTAAAATAGTGAAGACTAGCCATTAATCTTCTGACCTCCATAATGTCAATGAAATGGTCTTATCATACACAAATCTCAAGGTAAAAAATGTGTCCCAGTACTGAAGGGATAAAAATTGTGAAAACTCTGGCCATTAATTTTCTGAGCTCCATAGACCCTTCATAATGTCAATAAAATGGTCTAATCATGCACAGATCTCAAGGTAAAAAATGTGTCCCAGTACTGAAGGGGTTGAAGTAGTGAAAACTGGCCATTAATCTTGTGACCTCCATAATGTCAATAAAATGGTCTAATCATACACAAATCTCAAAGTAAAAATGTGTCCTAGTACTGAAGGGTGTAGTAATTCATCTTCTTACCTCTGCCACCTTGCAATCTACAGGTAAGACGCTGCTGGCCAAGGCTATCGCTAATGAGTGTCAGGCTAACTTCATCTCCATCAAGGGCCCCGAGCTGCTCACCATGTGGTTCGGCGAGTCTGAGGCCAACGTGCGAGATGTGTTTGACAAGGTGAGGCTGAGATGCTGACAGGCGGGCACTCACTCACTCACTCATTCACTTGCTCGCTCACTCACTCACTCCCTCACCTACTTACTCATTTATTTATTCACTCACTCACTCACTCATTCACTTTTTTTTTTTGCAATTTAAATGATCTACAAGTGTCTTTCATGTTCCTTTTACTTTTATCTTTTATTTTTTACTCATTTATCTTTTTTTGTATCGGAAATAATCGATAATATTTACAAAAAGGAGACTTGATGCATTTTTAGTGATTCATATCTGCAGCGTGTTTTGCATAGTGACAAGTGGTATTTATTTATCTATCTATCTTTTCCATACAGGCCCGTTCTGCTGCCCCCTGCGTGCTGTTCTTTGACGAGCTGGACAGCATTGCCAAGGCTAGGGGTGGGTCGGTGGGTGATGGTGGTGGCGCTGCGGACAGAGTTATCAATCAGGTGAGGAGAGAGTAATGCCAGTAAAATGCTGAATAAATGTGTGTTAATAAGACCTGCATTTAGTAAGGATATCTGGTCTTCTGTTTGGTGGCTGTGATGGGAGAAGGTGGAAGAATGATTGGAGAAACAGAGAAGAAGAGGAGGTAGAAGAATGATCGAGGAGAGGGTGAGGGGAAAAACTGTAGGGAAATTGTAGAGAAAGAATGATTGGAGGAACAGTGAAGGAAAAGGAGAAAGTTGAGGAATGATTAGAGGGAGAGGGGGAAAAAAGAATAAAGGATTGGTTGAAGGAGAAACTGAAGGAAAATAGAGGAGATAGAATGATTGGAGGAAAGTGAGGTAGAAGAATGATTAGAGAAAGTGAAGGGAAAAATATAGAAAGTAGAAGAAAGATTGGAGGAGGAAGAGTGAAGGGAAAGAAGAAGGTAGGAAAATGATTGGAAGAGAAACAGGTGAATAAAAGAAAAGAGAGAATAATGATTGGAAGAGGAACAGTGATGGAAAAAAATGAAAAATATAGCAAAGATTGGAGAAGAATTGCAGTGAGGGAAAATGAGAAGGTAGAGGAAAGATTGGAGGAATAGAGTGAGGGAAACGAGAGAACAGAACAATGACCAGAAGAGAAATAGTGAACGAAAATGAAAAAACGCAGAAGAATAGAAGAAAGATTGAAGCTGAAAGAGACAAAAAAAAAAAAAACAGAGAGAAAGAGAAAATAGTGAAAGACATTACTGAATACAGCCATAAATCCCAAACAATCACCCCTTCCCCCGTTCCGCAGGTCCTGACAGAGATGGACGGCATGGGGGCTAAGAAGAATGTGTTTATCATCGGTGCCACCAACAGGCCGGACATCATTGACCCAGCCATCCTGCGTCCCGGCCGTCTGGACCAGCTCATCTACATCCCACTGCCTGATGAGAAGTCTCGCGTCCAGATCCTGAAGGCCTGTCTCCGGAAGTCCCCCGTGTCCAAGGTAGGGAACGGAATGGGTGTTGAATTCTTGCGGTGTTGTGTTGGTGTTGATTTAAGGTGTTGAGTGTTTAAAAGATGTATTGTTTTATCTCTCTCTCTCTCTCTCTCTCTCTCTCTCTCTCTCTCTCTCTCTCTCTCTCTCTCTCTCTCTCTCTCTCTCTCTCTCTCTCTCTCTCTCTCTCTCTCTCTCTCTCATTTTTCTTTATTTTTTTTTCTCTAATTACTAGGAAAGGATTCTTGTGTTGTGTTGATTTTTTTAAGGTGTGTGTGTGTGTGTGTGTGTGTGTGTGTGTGTGTGTGTGTGTGTACTTAACCCCTTCAGTACTGTGGCGCATTTCCATATCCATTCTGCTTACAATTTGGTGACTTCATACAGCTTCAGAAACTCGTGTTGGGGATTAAAATAGTGAAAACTGTAGCCATTAATCTTCTGACCTCCATAGACCCTTCCTAATGTCAATAAAATGGTCTAATTGTACACAAATCTCAAAGTAAAAATGTGTCCCAGTACTGAAGGAGTTAAAACTAGCCAAAAAACATCTATCTACCTATCTATCTATCTATCTATCTATCAATCAATCAATCAATCAATCTATCTTTTTCCCATCAGCGTGTGGACCTGGATTATCTAGCTAAGGTGTCACATGGGTTCTCCGGCGCTGATTTGACCGAGATCTGCCAGCGCGCCTGCAAGCTTGCCATCAGACAGGCTATTGAGGCAGACATCCGCCGGGAGAAGGAGAGGGCCGAGGGTGACAACATGGATGTGAGTACCTGCTGTTGTCTTGTTCCTTTAGTTGCTGGTGTGGGTGAGTGGGGTGGGTGGCAAGACTCCGTTTCTACCTTAAATTGCTGGAGTTTTGAATTTGTGTGGTTGTTTTTTTTTAAGGGAGTTTGGTCATAGTTTTCTCTCTCTTTTCTCTCTCTCTCTGTCTCTTTTCTCTTTCTCTCTGTCTCTTTTCTCTTTCTCTCTGTCTCTTTTCTCTTTCTCTCTGTCTCTTTTCTCTCTCTCTCTCTCTCGTTCTCACTCTCTCTCGCTCTCTCTCGCTCTAATGTGGGGCTTTCACGAGAATTTACGAGCTGAAGGAGACATTTATTTTTAGTACCTCCTATCTGAAAGCCTAGCCATTAGGGAACCATCACCCTGACTAAGGAAGTATTTACCTAGCTGTGTTTACCTGTAGTGGGTTTTTCAGGGTAGCAGTCTCTTAGTATAGTCTCTGTATGCATTATCCACTTCCTCATAAGCTTGGACAGTTTACACATTCACACTTTTCCTCACTCATGTTCACAATTATGAGGAAAAATTGCACTTCTCAAATGTCTCTTCTGCAGTTTTCTTCTTCTTGTGTCTAAAGTAAAAAAAAATCTTCAATATCCTTGCTTTCCGTTGTGTGATTGTGAGTGTGTTGGTGTGTTGCTTGTATTGTGGACCAGAGACTTGAATGGTTGTGATGAAGATGATTGCCGATGATAACTGGTTTGTTGTGACTTGTGTGGTGTGTTGTGGCTTTATGGAGCTGTGGAGAGGAGGAAACGAAGTGATTTGAATGAGATGCTTTGAAAAATTGTGGAGATAGACGCATGGATGGATTAAGGCTTGTGGAGGTGCAGAAGTCCACTCTTTGATGTTATTTGAATGAGATGCTTTGAAAAAATGTGGAGAGAGACGCATGGATGAATTAAGACGTGGAGGTGCAGAAATCCACTCTTTTCTCCATAATATTACTCCTCTGGCCATCAGTTGTGGGTCTTTTGATACTGGCAGCTCTGTATTGGTTGGCAGGTTGTGTGTGCGTTGTGTTGTTTGAGTGTTTTGTATGTTGTGGCTGCAGGTCAAGGAGATGGAAGTGACTAGTTTTGTGTTCTTGTGTTCTGTGCCAGCCAATCTTCTCAATCCTTCTCTCCTTCTCTCACATCTGCCTTTTTCTTCTCCCCTTTCACTTCACATCCTCCATCCTTTTCTCACACCTCTCTCCTCTCCCCATCACTCACTACACACCTTATCCTGCTCCCCTTATTGCCCTACTCCCTCCCTCCCTCATTCCCCTGCCTTCCCTCATGCTGCCTCTCTCTCTCTCTCTCCCCCCCAATCACTGTTGTGTCAGATGGAGGAGGAGGACCCAGTGCCAGAGATCACCCGGGACCACTTTGAGGAGGCCATGAAGTTCGCCCACCGCTCCGTCTCGGACAATGACATCCGCAAGTATGAGATGTTCTCCCAGACGCTACAGCAGAGTCGTGGCTTTGGATCAAACTTTCGCTTCCCCGACCAGCAGGGGCAGGGCGGCACCAGTCAGGGCGGGAACTTTGGCAATGACGGGGAAGACGACGATCTCTATTCCTAAGTTCCATTCCTCCCTTATCCATCCTCCTGTGAGCCCCTGACCTGCTGCCGTTACTGGTGTTGCTGCCACCACCACCACTACCGCCACCACCACTGCTGCTGCTGCTGTCTGTACTGCTTCACTTCATGGGGTCAGGAACACCACCACAGCAGCAGCAGCAGCAGCAGGAATGGCAGTGATGACCACATTAACACAACACAGCCATGTTGTTCCTCTGTGAAGCAGAGAGAGAAAGACTAAAGGGACACAGAGATTAGTATAAAGTTAAGTTGTGTAGGGATGTTGAGTACACTTACATACACACATACTACATACACACACACACATACACTCACCTGCAGTTGAGCCAGTGTGTGGCATGCCGTGCAGGGGATGCAGTTACTTAGCCAGCTGGCCAGCACCGCCGCGGCCAGACCGTGTCGGGCGTGGCCAGCGCAGCGTTGGGCATGAGCTGCTGGTCAGGGTACATACTAGAGTAAGGGCGTCCAGCAGTGTACAGGGCACCGGGGACTAGGCATCCCCACCGCCCTGCCCTCCACTACCATCATCACCACCACCACCACCACCAGGCACCCTTACCTCA
Organism: Portunus trituberculatus; assembly: GCF_017591435.1. Classification (NCBI taxonomy): domain Eukaryota; kingdom Metazoa; phylum Arthropoda; class Malacostraca; order Decapoda; family Portunidae; genus Portunus; species Portunus trituberculatus. The sequence goes on along the minus strand of NC_059262.1, from coordinate 6,370,662 downwards.
CCCCGGCAGGAGGAGGGGCAGGGCAGCCGGGCGGCGGCGAGATGACCGGCCGCCAGCTGAGGTGTTTTATATCGTAGACACTGTGGTGTTATTTTTGTGTATCTAGGGAAAAGAGCAAGTGTTTGCATTCTGGTTAATCCATTTAGGGCTCATGAGTTATTCCTAGGATTAAGGGTTTTCTTTCAACTTCTGTTCTTTTTTATTATTATCTTCCTTCAGTCTTCTCTGCAGTTTTAGTTCCATCTTGTAATGTGAGTGTGAGGCCGCTGTGTGGCTGTGTGCCGTGCAGGTGAGGGTGTGTCCAGGTGAAGACAGCCTGAGATGCAAGGTGTCTGTGTATCATAATTACCTGTTTAAGTGTTGATACATAAACTTAACCTTTTCTTACACATTAAAAGAGAAGTCTTGACCTGTGTGTGTGTTCCTCAGACCTGACACAAACATGGAGACTGGGAGGACTGAGTCATGTGTCCCTCAAACCTCTTCAGTACTGGGACACATTTTGACCGGGAGTTTTGGGTGTGATTAGACGATTTTTATTTACATTAGGAAGTGTCTATGGAGGTCAGAAGATTAATGGCTAGAGTCTTCACGATTTCAATCTCCACATGAGTTTCTGAAGCTGTATAAAATGACTAAATAGTAACCAGAATATGAAAACGTGTCATGGTACTGAAGGGTTAAAATCTTCCTTTCTTTGACTTGAACTCTCTAACAAACAAGGATCCAGACACCAGATAATTTTATTTACATTCGGAAGGATCTATGGAGGTCAGAAGATTAATGGCCAGAGTTTTCACTATTTTAATCCCCACATGAATTTCTGAAGCTGTATAGAATCACCAAATAACAATCAGAAAGGGTTTAAATCTATCCCTGAAGGGTCTAAATCTTCCTTCCTGCCTGTATGCCTTCCTTCCTTCCTTCCTTCCTGCTTGCCTTCCTGCCTGCCTTCCTTTCTTCCTGCCTTGCTGCCTTCCTGTGACTTGAAATCTCTCACAAGGAAGGTCCCAGACAGCCACGTCTACCACCACCATCACTGCCTCTGGTTTACGCACTCTTGAACTGGTCTCATCTTTTCCAGTTTTGTCGTCCTCGGCCACTGACCCCTCTTACATAAATAAGGAGAGAGAATAGTTTAATCACCAGAGAACTTTATTGATAACTTATACTACTACACTAGCATTTCAATCCAACTCAGACGTTTTTAGTAGTGATAAAATACAGGAGGAAAAATAACTTGCATCACCAGAGAACTTGATTATAATTGATAACTTAGCATTACACTAGCATATATTTAATCCATTTCAGACTTTTTTTTTTTGTAGAGATAAAATACAGGAGGAAAATTAACGTTTCATCACTCGTAAGACTTAGTAATTTCACTTCACTATAATATGCATCAGTGAAATTAAACAGTATTAGTATGAGAGGGTAAATATTAGGATAGATATACCAGAGCAGATGACTTATTGTACTAGAGCCTGGTGGATGAAATTAAGAGCTTGATGGATGAAATTAAGAGCCTGGTGGATGAAATACTAGATAGAGCCTAGCAGATGAAATAAAATCACGTAGGAAATTATACTAAGCCCTAAAAAGAGGAAATTAATTAGAGCCTGCCAGATGAGATGAAACTATAAGGGCAAGATTGAGGAAATTAAACTAGAGCCTAATAGATTACAGTAAACAAGAGTCCGGTAGATGGAACTGAATTTAGAGCCAGATAGTTCATATTATTCTAGAGCCTGCTGGTGGGTCATATTAGTAAAAGGATGTAGTGAAGTTATAAGACGGTTGACTTTAGTAGGATATATAATGAATAGGATAGACGCTCAAAGGAGAGGATAGGTCAAATAGGAGTTTTATAATGGTAATTTTAAACTGGTAACAATAAGACATAATCAAAGGGCTGACAACTAAGTGGGTCTCTCTCTCTCTCTCTCTCTCTCTCGTTTGTGTTGCTCTTGGCTAGCTTTCCCCTCTTATATAAAGAAAAATAAATAAATAAAATCGTCTTGTTCTATTATTCGGCGATGCATTCAACTGTCACAAAATAAATAAATAAATAAAAAGCTGCCAGGGAGGGAAACTCACTCGAGGCGGATAAAGTCTTGATAAAAACAACAAATAAAAGAAAATTAAGTAAACTATAGATGTAAGAGTAGCCTAATAATTTCTGAACACTTAGCATTTATTTCTGGACACAAAAAATGCGGCTTGCTTCTCACCATGAACCATAAGGAAATAATATAACATGAAACTATTTTTTTCAATGCACCAAATTCAAATCCAACCATCAAGTAAAAACCATAATATTGTTTCTAAATTATCCAACATATAAAAAACCAATAAAACGAGAGAAAAAAGTATAAAATAAGAAAAATAGGAAAATTCACCACCACCACGTGTCACGATCATTACCCGAATCTCGAAGCAAATCGGCGCATTGGAGGTTATATTCTTGTTTTTCCGACATTTTCGCCCTAAGTTCATTTCCCAGAGGGTTACTGTATTCACCCAAGACTCAGTACATAGTGGTGATTACTCCCAACCTTTCTGAGTGGAGGAAAAGTGCGTGAGTGAGCAGGGAAAAGAGGAAGAAGAGGGAAGAAGCGGCCATCAGATGTGAGTACCCGCGCTTTTTTACCTCCGTGTTGTTTCAGTGTTTCAAAAATGAATCACAAGGTTTTTCAAGGGTGTTTCTCCTTCTGGTATTGTAGAAATGCTGTTAATTTGTCACTAGAAACATAAAAAACACTTTTGATAACTCCCATGTCACTTTAATTAGAGTCTTTAGGGCGTTAAGATTGTTGTGACGGGGTTTTCAACAGTGTTTCTCCTGGCATTGTAAAAATAGTTAATTCGTCACTAGAAGCATAACAAATAGAGCTTTTGAGACGTTATAATAGCTTTTACAATGTTTTCAAGGACGTTTATCCTGCTGGTAATGTAGAAATGTTGTTTACGTGTCACTAGAAGCTTAGAAACCCTTCATAACCCATTTTCGCTTTAATTAGAGTCTCTAGGGCGTTATTATTGCTGTGACGAGGTATTCATGAGTGTTTCTCCCGCTGGTATTGTAGAAATGTTGTTAATTTGTCACTAGAAGCATAGAAACACCCTTCATAACCTTTAGTGTTATTTTTGCTGTGATTTGAGTAGCAATATTTATTTGTGTTTATTTTCAGGTCTATGTGTGCTCTTTATTTATTTATTTATTTTTTTTTTTATTTTGATGCATTTTAGTTCATTTCCATCTTACCTGAATGATTTACCTGCTCGTGGCGTGATTGTGGTGGAAAGACAGGCGTGATTTTTATGTTGAATGCATTTTGGTACATTTCCTGTGTACCTGAATGATGTGTGTAGTTTTGACGTGGTTGTGGAGGAAATTTAGGCTTGGTTTATTGTTCCATCTGTTCAGCATACTGTTTTTCTCTTTTTTTTTATTTTGATACATTTTTTATATTTTGATACGTTTTGATACATTTCCTCTGTACCTGAATGATTTATCTATTTTTGGCGTGGTTGTGGAGGAAATATAAGCTTGTTTGTATTGTTCGACCTTCTAGTCTACTCTTATCCTATTTGTTTATTTATTTATTTGTTATTATTTATTTTTATTATAAGGCTTACCTGTTCCTTCATGTATGATTAAGTGGCCAAGGCTAATGCGTTCTTCGTGGGATATTTCACAAACACAGCTCAAAACCAACTAAATTTATTACCTAACATATAAAATAACACAACAACGAGACACAAAAGGAATGAGACACAAAATTCCCACATTCTGTTTTCTCAATCACTTCACTTCTTTGCTTCTATCCATTAAAACGTACGTCAATATTCACCTTACTCACCCAACACACCAGTCATACAATTTTGGCTGTCGTTTTACCACTTTTTAGAGAGCCAGCACTCAATTGGGCCTTTTATTTATTTATTTATTTATTTTACCCTTGGCTGGCTCTTTCCCCTACATAAAAAAAATGACTACCGATCTATCATCACTACATGCGAAGGATCACCTCAAAATATTCCAAGTCCACAGTATACACAGCACGAGGCTCTGCGACACTTGGGAAAATTACTAGTGAGGCGAAGCAGAGGAGGAACCCAGTCAGTCTTCATGGTGGAGTCAACACCATGCAGATTAAATCCTATTCACACCCAAATCTCAAGGTTAAAATTCGCCTCAGTACTTAAGGGATTAACAAACATAGTGCGTACAACCTTCAAATATTCTCCTGCTGACCTCATGACTGGGCGACGACTGAGGGAAGATAAGAGAGCAAAAACACGAGATGCCAACATAAGCACCAAGTCAGCATCATGAGGTAGTGAGTCAGCTGGGGACGAGTGCTGAGTGCTGAGCTAACATATTAAAGCCATGTGCAACGTAGAGGCTCAACGTGTAGGGCTCAAGGCATCTCACAGCTTCAGTTATCCTCTTGTGTTTTTGAAGCTCTTCTTGTTGCTGTTTGTGTGACGTTAGGGGTGTAATATAGTGATGATAATATTCCGGTTTCATGAATGGCAGGTAGTACAGGTATAGAGCTAAAAATCTTATTGAATCTACTTCTACATATTTACTCATATACCATAGTGTGTCTACTCTAAAGTGGCTCCAGGGTCTCTGTTTGAATGGTGACCCAGGGAATGCGTGGTTGTCAACTTGAGGAAAACTGAGCTATCCTTGTATTGAGTGCGTTGATCAATAGAAAACAAGTATTATTCACATCAAATCAATTACGCTATCAATAAACTGAATGTCGTAAGTCCAGGAGCCATTTTAGAGCACACAGACTAAAACAATCACAATAAGGCCACACAACCCTAATTTTGGCGCCTGACTTATTTAGATTTTTTATTTTTATTTATTGTTTTTTTTTTTTCCATCACCCTGGCATGGTTATTAGGCCATTATTTTATTATATTTGTGTTTTGCTAGGTTTTCTTATATATACACTTCTTTATTTCATTGAAGTAATTGTAGTTGTTATTGTTGATGCGCGCCAGCTATTTATTCCGCCAGATAAATCCTAGCGGCCTGTGTCCCGGGGTGATGTTTTCCCTATTCAACAAGAAAACAGTATTAATGAGTATATTTTTACAATTTTGGTGGCAGATTAACAAGATTTCTACTTTATTAATAGGAATAACACCATATTTAAGTGTATTTTTGTAGTTTAAGTCACAGATTAACAACACTTCTATATTACAAACGCTCTTATATAGTGCATTTCGTTTTGTTCGGCGTTTGTGTCTCCAGCAGCGGGTCACAACTTCCGTCTTACACCATGTACGTACCTAATCGCTGCTATATAGGTGAACTGGGGCCACACATGCACGTGAATGGATGTCTTGCCCAAATGACCTCTGACTTGTCCCTGTGTGTGTGTGTGTGTGTGTGTGTGTGTGTGTGTGTGTGTGTGTGTGTGTGTGTGTGTGCGCGCGCGCGTTCATCTTCACGCAGCCATTGAAATCCGTGTGTCTTCTATAAAGTCTTCAAAGTAGTTAAGGAATATCTTACGGTCCACATGTACTGAAATGTGGGAGGGTGGGAAGGACACACACACACACACACACACACACACACACACACACACACACACACACACACACACACACACACACACACAGAGAGAGAGAGAGAGAGAGAGAGAGAGAGAGAGAGAGCTGATTAAGCACACCAATATTTGTTTTGTCTAGTGCCCGGCTCTTCTCGCACGCTCACACAAACATCCACCCACAGAGAGAGAGAGAGAGAGAGAGAGAGAGAGAGAGAGAGAGACTAGTGTTTCGGAGTTCGTTGCAGGTCGCAATCGTGCTATTCTAAGTGAAGACTTATTCTTACTGCAGGTAATATATTATACGGTATTGTATTTTCTAATTTTAATTCATCTAAGATTAATTACACCACTTCTCAAAGATTGCTCATAATGTCACACAAATTCAATTAATGCCCTTAGAAATGTTAAGCTCATCTCCGTAAATCCTTATCTCCGTAAATCCTTCATCAATGTTAATCACATACAAATAAATCCACAAACATTAGGTGCCAATTTCACAGCTGATGCATCTCAATATCAACTCAATGCTTGACTTCTATAAATGCCCATATAATGCATACACCACAATATATCATATGTAATTATCTCCTCAATATGATATATCTTAATGCATCAACTGTGGGAATTGCACTACACATACATAAAATCTTAATATAACATCCTAATAAATACACATCCTATATTTGTTTCCTCCTTTCACTTAAATGACATAAACATTGTCTTAGACTGCATTAACAACTATAGAGCTTTACTCACTAATACAAGAAAGTGTCATACCCTGGCATGCCACAGCCTGGTGGGACATAGCGTGATGCAGCAGTGGCACAAGGATGTAAATAATTACGTCTACGGGAGAATTGTAAAAGGGACCCTGCTGCGAACACGAGAGTGAGAGGCAGAACAGAGGCAGAACATAAACAAGAGAGAGGGAAACCAGACATCGGATGGTGCGCAGACCCAAACAAACACTCAAAACAAAATACTCTGGTTACGACGTTGGAGAGTAGTATAGTCAACGCGTGTTTCCCCACGTGTAGTTAAACAGGATTGGTGGTTTTAAATGGCCAATGAACAAGCAGTATTTCATGTTTAGACCAATGGTGAACGTGCTATGAGACTAGGGAAAAGTTGAGCCTATGAAACACCAGTAAGGCAATGTTGTGTATACTACGTTTAAGGTTGTTTCTACATTACCTTCGTATGTGTTCTCGTCCTTACATTGTCACACGTGGACCTCCACATGTCTGATCTCTGAATGGTAGATGGTAAAATGGGCGTGGAGAAAAGGTACGAAACCTTGAGTATTTAAAATAAGCAGAAACCAGCAAGAAGATCTCTAGAATCTTGGCAGAAACGAGAGGAGAAAGCAGAAGGCAGTGGCCGAGAGGAGGAGAAGAAACATTTGAGTCATGGACAGACTCTTTCTTGTATTAGTGAGTAAAGCTCTATAGTTGTTAATGCAGTCTAAGACAATGTTTATGTCATTTAAGTGAAAGGAGGAAACAAATATAGGATGTGTATTTATTAGGATGTTATATTAAGATTTTATGTATGTGTAGTGCAATTCTCACAGTTGATGCATTAAGATATATAATATTGAGGAGATAATTACATATGATATATTGTGGTGTATACGTTATATGGGCATTTATAGAAGTCAAGCATTGAGTTGATATTGAGATGCATCAGCCGTGAAATTGGCACCTAATGTTTGTGGTTTTATTGTATGTGATTAACATTGATGAAGGATTACGGAGATAAGGATTTATGGAGATGAGCTTAACATTTCTAAGGGCATTGATTGAATTTGTGTGACATTATGAGCAATCTTGAAAAGTGGTGTAATTAATCTTAGATGAATTAAAATTAGAAAATGCAATACCGTATAATATATTACCTGCAGTAAGAATAAGTCTTCACTTAGAATAACACGATTGCAACTTGCAACGAACTCCGAAAAAAGAGTCTGTCCATGACTCAAATGTTTCTTCTCCTCTCGGCCACTGCCTTCTGCTTTCTCCTCTCGTTTCTGCCAAGATTCTAGAGAACTTCTTGCTGGTTTCTGCTTATTTTAAATACTCAAGGTTTCGTACCTTTTCTCCACGCCCATTTTACCATCTACCATTCAGAGATCAGACATGTGGAGGTCCACGTGTGACAATGTAAGGACGAGAACACATACGAAGGTAATGTAGAAACAACCTTAAACGTAGTATACACAACATTGCCTTACTGGTGTTTCATAGGCTCAACTTTTCCCTAGTCTCATAGCACGTTCACCATTGGTCTAAACATGAAATACTGCTTGTTCATTGGCCATTTAAAACCACCAATCCTGTTTAACTACACGTGGGGAAACACGTGTTGACTATACTACTCTCCAACATCGTAACCAGAGTATTTTGTTTTGAGTGTTTGTTTGGGTCTGCGTACCATCGGATGCCTGGCTTCCCTCTCTCTTGTTTATGTTAGGCCTCCCACTCTCGTGTTCGCAGCAGGGTCCCTTTTACAATTCTCCCGTAGACGTAATTATTTACATCCTTGTGCCACTGCTGCATCACGCTATGTCCCACCAGGCTGTGGCATGCCAGGTTATGACAAGTGTATTGATAATCTAATGGCTCTATAGATAAACAGAATATGAGATAGTGATAGTTTGATAAGTAGACTCTAGGATCAAGAAATGAGGAATAAGATTAACATATCACTAATTGAGATGACGAGGAGATAGCAGATAAATAGGAGAGAGGGAGAGAGATAAGAAGCAAGATAACAGCGGTGGATCACTATACCATTTATCTTATCCTCTTTTCCTTTATCTCTACATGTGTGTGTGTGTGTGTGTGTGTGTGTGTGTGTGTGTGTGTGTGTGTGTGTGTGTGTGTGTGTGTGTGTGCTAATCTGCGAGCCATTGAGGGATATGATTCACTGCTCGCCAGCCAATCACGCTTTTTCCTTAATCTCTACTATATCTACGTGTGTGTGTGTGTGTGTGTGTGTGTGTGTGTGTGTGTGTGTGTGTGTGTGTGTGTGTGTGTGCTAACCTACCTGTCATTGCGGGCATATGATTCACTCCTGCGCTTACCAATCACTGCGTTTCACTTACGCACAGACGCTGGTTAAGTTGCTGCTCTTCCCCTGTGTGTGTGTGCGTGCGTGCGTGCGTGCGTGCGTGTGTGTTCGCAGCAGCAGCAGGAATTATTACAAACACGACAATTGCTGGCACGCTACAGAGAGAGAGAGAGAGAGAGGGGGGGGCACATGACCATGACTCAGACGCAGATGACTCAGTAGCGGTGGGCAATGAAAGCAGTCAGACGGAGCCCCACTAAAAGACTTACGGTGTTTTGTGCAAGTGGTTAATGGCAATTGACCCCGAGGCCGGAAGTTCCCGAGGCGAGTTCTACGCAGTGGTGAACTCTGGTATTGCGGTGAATTAAGAAGCAGAGGACAGACACACACACACACACACACACACACACACACACACACACACGGAGCTCTGATGTATTGTTGACTTGTATTTTGTTTTATTTTTTGAGGTGCGGACTAGATTTTTCGGGCGCACTATAATAGTTTTGGGTACGGTACCGGATCGAGGGAAAAATTTTTAAGGCGCGGAAGTATAGGTACGGACTATCTGCGTTTTGAGGTCCGGAGGGGAAACCGATTACCAGATATCCAGTAACGCGCCAACCTCTGCTACTTACGGATGAAGCGAGGCAGAAGAGGAGGCCAGTCTTAATGCTATCGCTAAGAACACTGGAAAAAATCATGAGTTTTTCCTCTATAGGGGTTGAAGAAGTGAAGCGTCCGTCACCTGCTTTTCCTTATATTCACCACTACATGTAACTGAGCGAGGCAGAAGAGGAGGCCAGTCTTCATGGTATCGCTAAGAACACTGGAAAAAATCATGAGTTTTACCTCTATAGGGGTTGAAGTGAATCGTCCATCTGCCTTTCCTTATGTCGTGAGAGAGGACGTGACCTGGAAAGACCAGAATGTTCTGACGAAGACCGTGAAACCGAGGATACAAACATTAGCGCCAGCCCTTAATTAAACTAAAGGTCAAATAACTGATAACACGCGTAGGAGTGTTATCAGACAATCACGCGTAAAAGGTGGAAGCTGTCACCTGCGTAGGAGTGAAGACGCACCTCGGCCTTAGTGAAAGATGAAAGAGAAACATGCGTTGTTGTGTCTCTCTCTCTCTCTCTCTCTCTCTCTCTCTCTCTCTCTCTCTCTCTCTCTCTCTCTCTCTCTCTCTCTCTCTCTCTCTCTCTCTCTGTTTGTACCATTTTCTGAGGAGGAGGAGAAGGCGGAGGCGGAGGCGGAGACAGAGGAAAAGAAAGACTTGGGAGATGGAAGGAGGAGGGAGAAGAAGGAGGTAAAAAGGGAAAAGAAGAAAGGCGGAGGTAAACAGGAAAAGAAAGAGGCGGGAGACGGGAGGAGGAGGAAGTGGGAGAAGGAGGAAGAAAAGGAAGGAAAAAACAAGGAGGAGGAGGGAGGAGGGGGAAGAGGCAGTTGTGTGTGACGTGACAGACAACAGAGGACAGACTTGTGACACTACCCAGCTCATAACAAGGGTGGGAGAGGGGGCGAGGAATACAGATCATGAACAGAAACACAAGGGGACGAGAAGGGACATTAGCGGCTGGAGAAGGAAGATAGGGTGGTTGAATACAGCAGTAGAAAAGCCGGTATTATTGCAGTTTCCATCTATACACCACACGTCACTATACACTTTACACATTCTTACGGTCTAAATCACACTTCTACTAGTATTTCTCACCCCATTTTCACTCTATCGGAAATTAATAATGACCAGGATAGAATTTTAGGTTAGGTAAGGATAGGTCTACAAGCATTTCACACCCCATTTTACGCTGTCGGAAATGAATACTAAGGTAGGTTAGGTTAGGTTAGGTTTCCCAGGAGGTCCCAGGCGTGGATATCCATTCCAGCAAATTTTCTTTCCTTCCAACTTCTTCATGTACGTACATCACAATAATGACAAAATGCAATTAACTTAATAGGGACTTGCATCATGGAAAAATAACATCACTTAATACATAATTCAATCTTT
>NC_059262.1:6295000-6355000 GCF_017591435.1 Portunus trituberculatus | reverse complement strand
TACAGTCTTCACTATTTTTATCCCTTCAGTACTGGGACACATTTTTTACCTTGAGATTTGTGTACGATTAGACCATTTTACTGGCATTAGGAAGGTTCTATGGAGGCCAGAAGATTAATGGCTACAGTCTTCACTATTTTTATCCCCACATGCGTTTCTGAAGTCATACAAAGTTACCAGATAGTAAGCAGAATAAATATGAAAACGCGTCATGGTACTGAATGGGTATAGAATTTTCCTATTTGTGTCGAGCGTGTGGAAGTTTTAAGTGTGTTGAGAATGCAGTGGTCTCCATTTGTTATAATGTCATAACCTGGCATGCCACAGCCTGGTGGGACATAGCGTGATGCAGCAGTGGCACAAGGATGTAAATAATTACGTCTACGGGAGAATTGTAAAAGGGACCCTGCTGCGAAGACGAGAGTGGGAGGCCTAACATTAACAAGAGAGAGGGAAGCCAGGCATCCGATGGTACGCAGACCCAAACAAACACTCAAAACAAAATACTCTGGTTACGACGTTGGAGAGTAGTATAGTCAACACGTGTTTCCCCACGTGTAGTTAAACAGGATTGGTGGTTTTAAATGGCCAATGAACAAGCAGTATTTCATGTTTAGACCAATGGTGAACGTGCTATGAGACTAGGGAAAAGTTGAGCCTATGAAACACCAGTAAGGCAATGTTGTGTATACTACGTTTAAGGTTGTTTCTACATTACCTTCGTATGTGTTCTCGTCCTTACATTGTCACACGTGGACCTCCACATGTCTGATCTCTGAATGGTAGATGGTAAAATGGGCGTGGAGAAAAGGTACGAAACCTTGAGTATTTAAAATAAGCAGAAACCAGCAAGAAGATCGCTAGAATCTTGGCAGAAACGAGAGGAGATAATTACATATGATATATTGTGGTGTATGCATTATATGGGCATTTATAGAAGTCAAGCATTGAGTTGATATTGAGATGCATCAGCTGTGAAATTGGCACCTAATGTTTGTGGATTTATTTATATGTGATTAACATTGATGAAGGATTTACGGAGATAAGGATTTACGGAGATGAGCTTAACATTTTTAAGGGCATTGATTGAATTTGTGTGACATTATGAGCAATCTTTGAGAAGTGGTGTAATTAATCTTAGATGAATTAAAATTAGAAAATACAATACCGTATAATATATTACCTGCAGTAAGAATAAGTCTTCACTTAGAATAGCACGATTGCGACCTGCAACGAACTTCCGAAAATATTGTTTTGTTTTAGTGTTAGAGTATGAGAAGTGATGACATATTTTGTCTTTGCTCTTGTATGTTGTGTTTGTTTTGTTGATTAAAATGTCTTTATATATTTGTGGTGAGGCTGGGTGTGGGCGTGAGGCGGACTTACCAGTGTTCAGACGACGGTGAAGTAACAAACAGTAGAGGCGACATAGCAGTGTTCAGACGAGGGTGAACAAACACTAGAGATAAGAAAACAATTATAGCCATATTAATATGCAGTGGAACTGTCGTGAGACAGGACGTGCGCCGGAAATACCACAATGTTCGGACGAAGACAGTGAAACCGAAGGTATAAACATTGGCGCCAGCCCCTACCCAAACTAAAGATCAAAACACCCAAATAGGTACGCGTAGCTTGTTGCGTGTTATCAGACAATCCAACAAGAGCCATGAGCGTGTAGAAAGTGGAATCTGTTACCTGCGTAGGAGTGGAGACACTCACCTCGGTCTAGAAATCACCTTGGTGAGAGATGAGAGAGAAACAGAAACAGTAATAAGGCTCCAAGGAAATGATTACTAGTAAATGGAGCAAAGCAGAAGCCATTAGTTTTAGGATGAGGGATTGTTGTGGTACCCCCAAAATTCCTCTCACGTACTCCTGGGGGTACGCGTAACCCAGGTTGAGAACCCCTGTAGCTAGAAGGACCTGAGAAGAAATCCCTGCACATCAGAGCGAATAGTCTATAAGTATGTGTGTTAGGATGAACCTCTCGGATAACTAGCGCCTGACTACTCTAGCACCTCAGGAAGGGTCAAGTGAGCAAAACGATGGGAAATTCAGCCTTAGGGACAGAGAGAGAGAGAGAGAGAGAGAGAGAGAGAGAGAGAGCGCTAAGTGATTTGTCAGCTGGTGCATTCATAACCCACGTTCCCTCTTTATCTTAGCCTCTTTGCTGAAACACCAACGCTTTCCTCAATGTCCAAGGCCACAGAGAGATTATTGAGCTGTTTATCTAGAGTGTTTGTCCACTAATCACTAATGTAAAAAAGTGATAAGTATGTCATTAAACCTTCAGATATCAAGGAAATGTATGCAGGGCCCTTCTAAAGCCTTCTGAACAATATTGGTGTAGTTTGTGAATTATCTGTCCCCTCTCTCATTCCGTGATAGCTTAGGGACCCTGTGTGAGTGAAGTCTGTATGAATGAATGTATACATGTTATTGATACTTTAAGGGTGAAAATTAATAAGATACAAAAATATATAGATAAAATGGAAATAAATGAATGTATATACCAAATTAAGATAAATAACTTAAACTAATGGTCTAATACTCGTACCAGGGGTGATGGCCAAATAATAATGATAATGATAATTGGTACAGTTTTGATGTGTTTTATATGTTAGTGTGGTTTTAACCCCTTCAGTACCAGGACGTGTTTTCATATTTATTTGGTGATTTTAAACAGCTTCAGAAACTTGTGAGGGGGTTGAAATAGTAAAGACTCTGGTCAATAATCTTCTGGCCTCCATAGACCCTATCTAATGTGAATAAAATAATTTAATCATATCTCAATAAAATCAAGGTTAAAAATACATCCCTGTGCTGAAGGGGTTATTTTTTTTCCTTTCTTCATTCTTCATCTTCTTTTTCCTTCGTTTTCCTGTCCTGCATCTTTTCTATCCTGTATTCTATCCTGTATTACTTGTAGGTGCAGTGTTTTTGTGTTTCGTATGCTTCTGTACTAACTAATCTTTCCTTTCTTCATCTTTATCTTTTTTTTCCTTCGTTTTCCATCTCTATCTTCTGTTTCCTTCGTTTTCCTATCCTGCATTTTTCCTACCCTGTATTATATTCTGTATTTTTATATAGGTGAAGTGTCAGTATGTTTCATGTTACTGTACTAATTAATCTTTCCTTTCTTCATTCTCCATCTTCTTTTTCTCTTTGTTTTCCCATCTTATATCCTTTTCTTCTCTCCCTCTTCCGCCTAATGACCATCTTTTCCTTCTGTTTTCTTATCCTATATCATTTTTTCTCCTCCCTCTTCCACCTGACTCTTCCTCCTTTCATTCTTCTCTTTGCCTCTCCTTTACTTCATTTATTCCTACTGTCATGATGGTGATCGTGAGGCAAGCGAGGCAAACGGACCAGAGGACATAGGCGAGATTGATGTCACAAGTACTACCACTGTGGCCCGAGCGTTAATGGACCCAGTCACGTGCATAGCGATCGATAGCCGTGATTAGTGATCCCAAACAACCCAAATATTAGACTCTCGTGATGAATGTGCATACTGGAGGGTCAAAGGCGACTAATAGGCTTAGATAAGAGGGCCAAAACACGGAATCCACGGAGCTGCAGTGAGGACAGTCTGTGTAAGCATAGAAACTCGTGCTAGAAGGGAGTAAAATGACTTTGATTATATGTGAGGTTAAGAGGTAACTGGTGACGAATCAATATAGCCCATAAACAACAGGTCAATTGAGTGTAAACATAATAGTTCGACCGTAGGGGATAATGTAAGACGTGCAATAGAAGACTGGTAACTCTAATGTCATGTGATGCACGCCAGGATATAAGGCCAGGCAGCGTCAGGAGCCAGCAGATAACAAGCTTTCTGCAGCTTTAACAGAACTAAGAATTGTTGTGTGTAGAGTACGGACATGATGAAGCTCTGGGCGTTCCTTCCTTTGCCTCGCTTTATTCGTGAGTAGTAACTTTGAGAATTTAGTCCAGAGTTGTGGAGTTTTGTTTTTTGTATATTGTGAAGGTTTTACGAGGATTGTGGTGACGCTTCGCATGTAGTGATATACGGTAGAGAAATTACTATGTTCTGTGAAACTAATGAAGGAAAATCTCAGAAAGAATTTAGATTTTTTTTTTAATTGAATGATATATTTCAGTAATGCGAATTTGTGTTGTTATGTGGCCGTGTTAGTTACTTCACATTATTTGTATGCATGATAACTGGACTTGTTTACTTTTATGTTTTGATTTGGTATGTAGAAAATATACGTTACATGGAGCTGCGTTTTGAGAGTACCCCACAGGAAAACCCGCAGTCTTGTCTCTTGGTTAACCTGATTGAAGGAGTTTAGAGATTCACACACGGTAAGCAACACAGGCGATACAACAACAGTACTTTCATCAGTTCTCTACCTTTCTGTTATTTCTTTTCCTTGTGTTTTCCTCTTTATCTTTTCCTCTCCTTTCCCTCTTCCTCCTTTCATTCTTTTCTTTGCCACTCCTTTATTTCGTTTATTCGTACTTTTATCAGTTCTACTTTTCTATTTCTTTGTTTTTTTTTTTGAGTACTAGAGGGAGGTATCAAGATATTCGCTCCCTAATTTTGGCTAACGCTTTCCCTTTTTCTAGTGGACCTTTTATTATTATTATTATTATTATTATTGTTGTTGTTGTTTCCTTTCTTTTCTTGTTCCTCTCCTTCACCTTCTCCCTCTCCTCCTTCTCCTTCTCCTTCTTCTCCTTCTCCTTCTCCTTCTCTCATCTCATGTTACACCCTTCTGCTGTACCACTATACCATAAACCTCCTCCTCCTCCTCCTCCTCCTCCCCCGTAGCGCGAGTGTCTCAAGGGAACCATATCTTGTTTGTCGACAGTGACCCAAACTTCTCCCCCACCTCTCTCTCTCTCTCTCTCTCTCTCTCTCTCTCTCTCTCTCTCTCTCTCTCTCTCTCTCTCTCTCTCGTGGTGGGAATGAAAAAAAAAGTACGATTCGCAAGACAGAAGTGTCATAAATGTACTGAACTTTCATGTTTAAGTAATTACTATACTAGACATGTGGGGAGAGTCGCCATAGTGGTTATGTTGAGAGGTGATAGCGCAGGTCAGAGGTGGGAGTGAAGGCTGGTCAAAGGTGACAAGGCTATCCATTCCTCACGTGGACACTCGCTGAGACTGAAGGAACCCTCACAACTCGCCCTTCACCGCGTCACAGCCCTCGGAGAGAATTTATACACAATGTTTATAACCGTAGAAAGCCAACAGAGGGCCTAGAGTGGACCTGAATAAAGCACTGTGTTGGGTGGTATGGTTCGGTTAGGCATAAAGGAACAGTGAATTTGAGGCTCATCCTTTTAATTGGGCAAGTATTGTAATGTGCAGCTGACAACGGTGTAGGCAGTGGATATTCTCTCTCTCTCTCTCTCTCTCTCTCTCTCTCTCTCTCTCTCTCATCTGCATATTTTGATAGGAGGGATGCGTGGGTGGGGAGACTGCATTATTAACGTGCCTCACTAATTATATAACGACGCCAGTGTTTGTTGTTTAGTCTCCCTTCCTTACTCCTATTTGTTGTAATACCGCAGTGACGCTCCTGTGGCCGTCCTTGATACGCTCCTGGTGGTGGTGTCATTCCCATTGTCTCTCCTCGGAACAACGATTACCTTGTTCTCGAGAGTGGCGATAAGTACAGATTAGATAGGTTTGAAATATTTTGTGCACTAGATTAATGCTTCCATCAATGAAGAGATAAGGACGGTCGCTGCAGCCTTGTTTTTATCTTCCACGTGAATATTGTTGAGCGGTATAAGACAGCCTCGTGGTCCAGTGGTGCGTTAGCTGCATGGACACGAGGGGCATGCTTGTGTGATGTCTGTTGTGTTCACTGGGTAGGGCACACTGTGAGTCATTAGAAATTAGCGAAATGAAGCAATCTACGTGTTGACTTAAACTATTTCCTCTACTTTATTTATATTTCTACTTTGACTTCTGCCACTTCTATTCCTCCTCCTCCTCCTCCTTCTTCTTTTTGTTTTGTTTTGTTTTGTTTTGTTTTCTTTTCTTCATCTTTTTTTTCTCTTCTTTTTGTTTTCTTTTCTTCTTCAGCTTTTTCTTCTTCTTCTTCTTCTTCTTCGTCTTCGTCTTCTTTTCTTTTCTTTTCTTCTTCAGCTTTTTCTTCTTCTTCCTCTTTTCTTCGTCTTCGTCTTCAACTCCTTCAGTACCGGGACGCTTTTTCACCCCGAGTGTCGTAGCCGGCCCTGCAGGTTACCACACAAGAGCTGCTTACCTCTAATGATTCCCTATGTCTCTTGATTTATTCTCAGTGCGTCACGTTAACCAAAGAGCAAGCTGTGGGTTCTTCCGTGGGGTATTCAACTGCAGCTCTTAAGATGAAAAATAAGATCAGCAAATACATACACAAATAACACCAAATTGCAAGGCCACGGCGCCATTGTTCAGTACTTATTGCAATCTTCTACATACATCAAACACTACACTCTTATTTCTCAGTGAGTTATCTTGAGTCTCCCATCAACAGCATCCAAAAGACACTATTATCATCACGACACCATCACCTAAATGCGCGTGAAGTGGTACAAGATTATTCAGTTCACAATATGCATATAAACACGAGGCTCTTATTTTTCAGTGATTTATATTTAGTCTCCCATCAACAGTATCCAAAAGACACTATTATCATCACAACACCATCACCTAACTGCGCGTGAAGTGGTATAAGATTATTCAAAGTTCCCAGTATACATGTTTTTTTTATATTTTTATTTATTTTTTATGTAGGGGAGAGGGCCAACCAAGAGCAAACAAAAGAAAAGATTAAAAAAAGGCCCATTTTAGTGCTGGCTCTCTAAAAAGTGGGAAAGCTTCAGCCAAAATGTTCACAAGAGACTCTAGAACTCCCAGGATACATTCTCAAGTTATTACTCGCGTATGAGACGAGGCAGAGGACGACCCAGAGACACGTTGCTTAATCCCTTCAGTACTGGGACACATTTTTACCATGAGTTTTGGGTGTGAATGGACGGTTTTATTTACATTAGGAAGAGTGTATGGAGGTTGAAAATACAGCTTCAGAAACCTATGTGGGGAATGAAACAGTGAAGGGCATCCTGTTTGCCACCTTTACATCTCCAGTTTCAGGGGCCTTCACACTCATTATCTTATACATCTAATACTTCATCTAATACGTCACGTCTAATGCTGTTTTCTCTCTCCTCGTCAGGACACTATGGAAAGTACATCAGCCTCACGTAGGGTTGTAAAGGGTGGGAAAGTTTCCGGGAAAATGGAAATTTTCCAGGGAATCTTTCCGGGAATTTTCAGGGCCCGGGAATTTTGGGAGTTTTCAGGAATATTCACATTTTTCACAACTTTTCTGTATATTGATAAGTAAAGCAATTTTAGGTAATATACTTATTAATTAGATACAGTTAAGCATTGAAAAAAATGTATTTCAGTACAATTACAATACCTACAAGGTTGGTGTCACTGACCACTGTCAAAACTTCAAAAGCTTGCTTTGAGTTACGCAAATTCTTGGTAGGATTTAGTAATATATTTACTTCCCGATTAAGCTGTAGTTTTGTATTACTATATTACACTTTTTAATGACCTAATATTATCCCTATGTGTGTATGCATATTGTAATGAGACAATCTCTAAGAAAGTCTGTAGAAAATAAGTGTCTTCAACTCCAGTTAGCAACTTAGTACAGTACATGGATGTGTATTGAACGAGACACTGGCTGATTGTTTTTGCTTTTGATGTGTATGTGTCAAAGTTGTTGTACTTATAATATTATTGTGTGGGGTTTACTGTTTTTGTTGTGCTTGTTAGTTTTTTGTGTGTGTTTGTGTTACAGTGTTTGTGTGTGTTGTGGTGTGTTGTGTGGTGTTATAAGCTGTTTGAGTTGTGTGGTTGCGTGGCTCGCTTGTACGTCTGGCAGCGGTGTTTGTTTCGGGAGTGACGGCGAGTCACGAACTGAACGCGTCCTACTCCTGTTTACATTAGCTACAGGCTCAGAAGGGGGTCTCACTGTGCCTCTCAGTACACTACAAACTTCAGCCAGAAACAGCATACAGAGAGGTCACGGTGGTCATTCACCGTCCCTGCTCACCTCTTAATCCTTCTCACTGTCTACATATCATTAATGTAAGTTGAATTATTGCATAACTGTCAAATAAGTAATTTGTATTGTATTTTATAAGTGTAAGTCACTTATAAAAAGTATTACTTTTAAGGTTATTTCTATCATAAACAATTTAAATGCTGAATACTGACAAGATATGAATAGTTATTGCCAGGGTTGGCAAAAACCAATGGTTTAAAAAAAAAAAAAACCATGGTTTTTTTGGTTTAAACCATGCTTTTTTTTGGCTTAAACCATGGATTGTTGGTTTTTTTGGTTTATTTATTTTTCGTATTATTTTAATTATATTTCCGCAATTCTGCCTCTGTGTATATATGAGTTTAACGGCGAATTATTCATAGGTTTCAAGAAGGATTAGCAAACATAAATATTTTCCATAA
The DNA here is from genome assembly GCF_017591435.1 of Portunus trituberculatus. NCBI lineage: Eukaryota > Metazoa > Arthropoda > Malacostraca > Decapoda > Portunidae > Portunus > Portunus trituberculatus. Next base: position 6,346,486 of record NC_059262.1, on the reverse strand, counting down.
TCTCAAAAAAAAAAAAACTATATCTCCTTGGCTGATTTAGAAAGTAAGCTGTTATTAAACAACTACTTCTCTATCTCTTAAGACAATTTTTAATTATAAGTTAAAGTGTAGGACTAGTAAAACATGCAATATCTCAAACCTCTTATAAATTTGCAATTGCAAGATACAAAAAATCGTAGAGAGAGAGAGAGAGAGAGAGAGAGAGAGAGAGAGAGAGAGAGAGAGAGAGAGCTTGCTTTCCTGGATATATCCTGTATAATACCTGATTTCTGTACAAGTCTACAGACTGGTTCAGCCAAACATCAGTGTTACCAACTTGCCATTTTTATGTTTTCCCAGGAGGGTGGATTTTATTAACTTTTTCTATCACTCCACATCCAAAATTGTTTAGAAAACATTTGAAAATAAGTGTAGTACAGGTTTGGAACTTTGGATTGCAGATTAGCAAGGTGAAATGATTATGATCGTTGTATATAGTGACAAGTGTTAATCAATTTATTCAGTTACCTAATTTGAATATAATGTACGGTCATCATGGAAAGTCTCAGTGTAGATAAGGACATACGCAAGTTGATTTTAGACAACGAAGTTTTCTGGGTGCGTGTAAGTAGCTCACTGGCCATTCTAGAGCCTATTGCCTCTGCTATCCAGGAAATAGAAAAAGATGATGCAGTGCTCTCAGATGTACCACGTCTCTTTGCTGGATTGAAGCAGAAAATAACTGTAGCTCTTCCTTCATCACCTTTACTCCAGTCAGAAGAGGCATCTGTGACAACATATATTGAGAACCGAATGCAGTTTTGCATAAAGCCAATACATGCAGCAGCAAACATCCTTGATCCTGTGCGCCAAGGACAAGACATTGATGAAGAACAAGTTGGCAGTGCATATTCTGTCATATCAGCTATGGCCATTCATATGAATCTTGATGTTGGTGAAGTGATGGGAAGTCTGGCAAAATTTCGTGCCAAAGATGGTATTTGGAAATCAGATGGTGTCTGGAAGTCAGCTGATCATGTTTCAAAAGCAACTTGGTGGAAAGGGCTCTGCAGCTCAGAACCAGTGTCATCAATAGCAAGTATTCTCTCACAGATACCGCCAACATCCGCTTCGTCAGAAAGAAACTGGTCTATGTATGGAAATACACACACAAAGCTGCGAAACAGGCTTACCAATGATCGAGTTGAAAAGTTGGTGGCCATTCGTTCTAATCTCAAACTGTTTGAAGATGACATAGGCGAGGATAATTTAACCATCTGCACCAGTGAAATGGATTCAGACAGTGAAGTGATGGAAGATTCAGTGTTATCTGATTCAGAGGAAGCATAAGTTACCAAATAACAAAGTGAGAAATAAATATAGTGAAAAATTGAGACAATCTGCTCTTTTGTTTTAACTTGTATGGCATAGCCAGTGATTATTAATGATAAGTTTTGCTTTCTTATTCTGCTTACATATTACTTTAAGGTACCAGTTTTGAGTAAAATTTTAGTTTACAAACAAGGTTTTCAGCTTACATACTGAATAACGCCACACATTTTGAAATAAGATTATTTAAAGCTTAGGAAGTTATATTTGGATTGAAAATTTGAAATAGACATTTTTCTTTACACATGACTTTTAATTCTCCTCAGAAATAAGGGGCCACCTCTTTTCTTTTATAATTTTTAAGGCGTTCAAAACCTGAAAGTTCCCGAAAATTCCCAAAATTTCCAATAAATTCCCAAAATTCCCCTGGAAAGTTTCCGAGTTCAAAATTCCCGGGAATTTTACAACCCTAGCCTCACGTCTAGTCTCACAAGTTTTGGGTGTGATAGACCATTTTATTGGCATTAAGAAGGGCCTGTGGAGTCAACCTTAATGGCCAGAATCTTCGCTATTTTTAATCCACACACAAGTTTCCTAAGTGGTATGTAAAATTCAAGCACTTTAACACGTGACCCGCTTAACTAAGGGCATTTGAACCCATGAGAAGCGCTAGAGTATTTAAAGGCCTTCGTTACCTTCACTTTAGTACTCCCTTTCATTAGCAGCCTCCGCGTTTTCTCTTACACTTTGTTGACAAGGCACGCTCTCTCTCTCTCTCTCTCTCTCTCTCTCTCTCTCTCTCTCTCTCTCTCTCTCTCTCTCTCTCTCTCTCTCTCTCTCTCTCTCAAGTGGCGGTATGATGTATATTTTTAGTTTTTCTCAAAGGCGATCTAGTCTAGTCCTGTTATTATCATTATTATTATTATTATTATTATTATTATTATTATTATTTATTTTTATAGGTGGTAACATTAACCCCTTCAGTACTGGGACACATTTTTACCTTGAGATTTGTGTGCGATTAGACCATTTTATTGGCTTTAGGAAGGGTCTATGGACGTCAGAGGGGTAATGGCCACAGTCTTCACTATTTTTCAGTACTGGGACACATTTTTAACCTTGAATTGTGTACGATTAGACCATTTTATTGACATTAGGAAAGGTCTATGGAGGTCGGAAGATTAAATAGCTAGAATCTACACTATTTTAACACCACACATGAGTTTCTGAAGCTGTATAAAATCACCTAATATTAAACAGAATGACTATGGAAACGCGTCATGGTTCTGAAGAGGTTAAGAGGATTTTGTACATAGCGGAATAAATAGTCAGGAGAACTCTGCTAAGGATCGCTGTGGTCTTTAGAGGGCAAGGGCGAGGGTGAGAGCGTCAGAGCGTGTGTTGGGAAGTGTTTGGAGTCTGGGTGTTGTTTGCTGAGCGACTGGGAGATGAGGTTCGATTTATGCCCGAGTGGCGCTCTTAGGCAACCTTGGTGATGGAGTCTTGTGTTTACGTGAACCCATCGTGACCCTACTTGTCCTATAATGAGCTATCAGTCACAGGTCCTGGTGTAAGAAATAGGGATCATATTGAGAAACCCTGCACTGCATTCAAAAGGCTTCATGTGGAATTACACAGATTTTTAGGTTCTTTTTTATGGTTGCAGTGACAGAATAAGAAAATTTTATGCATCACTAACGGGGAAACTCCTGGTAATACAGCTCATCATCTCTGTGGCGATTGAAAATAGTCAGAGAGAGAGAATATATGTGGGTGTGGTGATGCGGGGAAGTGTTGGCTTTAGTTAGGTCTTGATTAGTGAGATGGCAGCTGTGTCCTGGAGTGTTTCTTGCTACCCTGTGGGACGCCACCAAGAGGTCTCCTTGTTAAGTGTTTGCATGTGGCTGTTGGTTCATTGTTGGGTGTGCTGAATGGTGAATACTTGTTTATCAGTGTTAGTCATTGATGATGATGATGATATAAGCAATCTTTCCACAGGAGGAGCTGAAGATGCAGGATGAGGCAGGACCGTAAGAAGTGCCAAGCAGGCGGCAGTGAGTCAGCGGCTGAGTGGCCAAGACGACCATCTCATGTTTCCTTCCCGCGTTTCTCCCACCCTCCTCCTCATTACCCCTCGCCCTCCGCGCCTCGCTTCCCTGGATCTACCGCGGCCATGGCAGGAGGACGCCCCGCTCCGTACATGCGCCCTGATACATACTCCCCACTCGTGCCCTATGCTGCAGTTCCTAGTGGTAATGCAACAGTGAGGATGGTCTCCCCGTTTGCGTCCAACTATCGTTATCCCGTGAGGCAAGAGTGGGCCGGCCACCATCACGCTGTGACGGGCTTCGCGGGAGGGAATGGTGGTGGTGATGGTGGTTTGAGGGAAACAGAAAGGTGGGAGGGTGACACCTCCACAGCGCCACAACAGCACCACCACCAGCAACGACCATCGCAGCCAAGGTACCACCAACCCCACCAGCCCAACTGGTATCCCCCCGCTCCCAACACCACCCCCAGCAGCAGCACCAGCAGCAACACCAACAGCAGGAGCAACTGTGGCAGCGGCATCGCAACAACCAGCAGCTTCAAGAACGATGGCAGCAGCAGCTGCATATGCAACAGCAGCAGCAGCAGCAACGTGAACTACAACAACTACAGCAACAACAACAACAACAACGGTTTGTGCAGCAGCAGCAGCAGCACCATGAACTACAGCCGCTGCAGCACCAGCATGAACTACAGTCACTACAACAACTAGAACAACAACAAAAACAACTGGAACAACAACAACTGGAACAACAACAACTGGAGCAAAAAAAACAACTGCAACAACAACAAAAACAACTGGAATTACAACAACTGAAACACCTACAACAACGACAATTGGAACAACAACAACAACAACAACTGGAACTACAACTACAGAAACCGCAAAAAACACTTACACAATCAGAAAAACAACTATTAGTGCAGCAGCAGCAGCAGGTTAGCAAGCAGACAGCGGAGGATCGGAGAGCGTTAATTCGGCAGCTGAGCCGTGACGAGCAGCAGGAGTTGTTGGTGGAAGTGAAACAATTGATACAAAAGAAATTACTTAAACGTAATACTCCGCCGGTGATGCCATCACCACTACACCCCACACCACCCGAGGAGGTGTTGCCTTCACCATCATACTCAGCATCACCACCAGCATTCCTGCCAACATCGCCCACTCAGCTCCCGCCATCACCACCCGCATCACATCCACTGCCATCACCGACACCTTCACCATCACCATCACCATCACCATCTGCAACAGCACCACAACCACAACCACAACCACAACCACCGCCACAACCACCTTTACCGAAGCGACGGATGCCCAAACTCCACTTGCTCCCAAAACACATGCTGGCAAAGCGACTCAGAGGATTGACGCTGACTTCTTCCACACCACCGCAGCTACCACCATCACCACCACAACCACCACCATCACCACCACAACCACCACCACCATTATCATCACCACCACCACTACAGAAGATGCCAGTAGTACCATTGGAAAATGATGATAGTCAGCATCAGCTCTCAGCACCTCAGCACACCAACTCAGCCATGTCATCTCAGCATTCATCACTTCAAGCCATTCCTAACATGTCTCAGCAGTCAGCACCTCAGCACACCAACCCAGCCATCTCTTCTCATCAGCACTTTGCTTATCAATACTCTTCATGGCACACAATGAACCCCACTCACCCCTCAGCACCTCACCACACCAACCCAGTCATGTCATCTCAACCCTCAGCACCTCAACACACCAACCCTGTCATGTCATCTCACCCCTCAGCACCTCACCACACCAACCCAGTCATGTCATCTCAACCCTCAGCACCTCAACACACCAACCCTGTCATGTCATCTCACCCCTCAGCACCTCACCACACCAACCCAGTCATGTCATCTCAACCCTCAGCACCTCAACACACCAACCCTGTCATGTCATCTCAACCCTCAGCACCTCAACACACCAACCCTGTCATGTCATCTCAACCCTCAGCACCTCAACACACCAACCCAGTCATGTCATCTCACCCCTCAGCACCTCAGCACACCAACCCAGTCATGTCATCTCACTCCTCAGCACCTCAGCACACCAACCCAGTCATGTCATCTCAACCCTCAGCACCTCAGCACACCAACCCCATCACATCCCTCCACCAGCACTCAGCACTCCCTCTGAGCCACCACAGTAACACGTCTTTGAGCATCTCAGTGCCGCAGTGTCCACCATCTCGTATACCTCAGCACCAGTCAGCACCACCTCAGCATTTGTCAGCATCGTCTCCATGTCAGTCAGTGGATCAGCAAACAGCATTGCCTCAGCAGCAGTCAGCAGCACATTGGCATCAGTCAGCATTACGTCATCTCCAGTCAGCAGTGCCTGGGCAAGAATCACGTCAACAGTCATTGGTCCCTCGACACACACAAGCGAACCAGGACCTGTTGACTCAACGCCTTTCATCTGCACCTCAGCATCAATCAGCACCAAGTCAGCATTGCTCAGAGCCTCCTATTGACTCAACACCCCCTCAAGATTCAGCTCCAGCATGCCCTCAGCCTACTGTGCAACCTGCTGAGCTCCCCAAGTCAGCACATCAGTCTACCCAGTCAACACATGAGCATACACAGTCAGCACATGAAGCTACACAGTCAGCACATGAGCCTGCCCAGTCAGCACAGGAGTCTAGTCAGTCAGCACCCCATAAGAAGGCTGCGACACCAAGAAAGAAGAGCTGGAAGTCACCGCAAGCTTTCAAACGAGCCAGGATTAGTTTTGGCAAGTTTGAGAGAGTACTTTTGAATGATGATTTTGAAGAATTTCCTGTCTTTCACCCTTCTCCTCCTCCTCCTCCAGGACAGAAGGCGAGGAAGTGGCTCAGATTGAAGCTAGTGTAAAGGATTCAAAGCTCAAGGACTCTCATGTTGCTAAGAGTGTCACTGTCACTACCACTGCAACCTCTTCTTCCACTACTGCAAACCCTACCACTGTCTCCAACACTACTGCTGCCCCTGCTACTGTCACCAACATTCCTGCTCCCCCTGTCACTGTCACCAACATTTCCACTTCTCCTGTCACTGCTACCAACATTCCATCTCTCCCTGTCACTGTCACCACCATTCCTGCTCCCCCTGTCACTGTCACCACCATTCCTGCTGCCCCTGTCACTGTCACCTCTTTCCGGCTGCCCCTGCGATTGTCACCAACATTCCTGCTCCCCCTGTCACTGTCACCAACATTCCTGCTCCCCCTGTCACTGTCACCAACATTCCTGCTGCCCCTGTCACTGTCACCTCTTTCCCGGCTGCCCCTGCGATTGTCACCAACATTCCTGCTCACCCTGTCAATTTCACCACCTTTCCTGTTGTCCTGTTGTCCTGTCATCCTGTTGCACCTGCCTCTGTCAACACCAATCTTACCCCTGCTATTGTGAGATCCATTCCTCATGCCACTGTAAACACCATTCCTTCTACCACCAACACCACCACTGCTACTGTTAAGACCACCTTGCTCACCACAACCACCACCCACACCAGTTCTTCAACCCATGCCAGCTCTTCTTCCACACCTTCCTCCTCCAAGAGTTTGGTTCACTGCATGGACACCAATCAAACCACCTCCGCAGTGCTAGAGAGTCCTGTACCTTCTGACACTCATCCTTCTCTCCCTCATCTCCCTTCAACCTCTCTTCTATCTCCCAAGAAACCACGCCGACCACATTTCAATGGTCCCCTTAGTCCTCCCCGTCATCTCCATACTTTACTTTCTTGCACGTCGCCCACAAAGTCACAACCAGTACCACCTCCACCACCACCTGACACCACAAGCAAGTCACCACCACCTGAGAAGACTGCCTCTGCCAACACTGAGCTTCAGAAACTGTTGGTTGGTGAGCCATTGAAGAGTGCTGAGCTGAGCAGGATGGCTTGTAGGAAGGTGTTAATGACCACGTCAAATATTAAACACATCCGTCGCATAACAGTCATCACACGCAAGCATGTATTCCCTTGCCTCTTGTGTTGCAAGTCAGTGAGGAATCTGTCTCACCTCCTCATCGGCACGTTGCACTGTGTCAAGTGTGGCGCCACCATTGAAACGTGTGCTGAATTCCACACCTTCAGTACCATGTCAGACCCGTGCTTTGGTGGGAGTCAGTCAGGTGAGCACAGTGGAAAGGCCAGAAGGCACAAGCTGACCTGGAAGAATGACCCTGTGGATTTTGTGGCATATTACTCCTGGCGCTTAGTGGAGAAGCACTTGAACACCTCACTCTCCTCAACCTCTGCCCTGCAAAAAATGTCTGAAATCATGTCCTGCTACCGCCTGCTGACATCCCTGGAGCCTTGGGCACCTGCACTGCAGCGCTGTGCCTTTTACATCAGGGACATGAAAGAAAAGTACCCCAACATCTACGCCACCGACCCACTGGCACTGCAACCTCCACCCAAACACAGGTCAACCCCACAGCAGCCTGCCACGGCCGCACAGCAGCCTGCCACGGCCTCACAGCAACTTGCCACAGCTCTACAACAGTCTGTCACAGCCTCACAGCAGCCTGCCACGGCCACACAGCAGCCTGCCACGGCCACACAGCAGCCTGCCACAGTCTTGCAGCAACCTGCCATAGTCTCACAGCAACCTGCCACAGCTTTACAACAGTCTGTCACAGCCCCACAGCAGCCTGCCAAGGCCGCACAGCAGCCTGCCACTGCCACACAGCAGCTTGCCACAGTCTCACAACAATCTGCTACGGTCTCACAGCAATCTGCTACGGCTTCACAGCATCCTGCCACTGTCGCACAGCAGCCTGCCACGGCCGCACACCAGCTTGTTACAGCCGCACAGCAGCCTGCCACGGCCGCACTGCATCCTGCCTTGGCCTCACAGCAGCCTGCCACGGCTTCACAGCAGCCTGCCACGGCCGCACAGCATCCTGCCTTGGCCTCACAGCAGTCTGCCACGGCCTCAGAGCAGCCTGCCACGGCCGCAGAGCAGCGAGCCACAGCAGCACAGCAGCCTGCCACAGTTTTGCAGCAACCTACCATGACCTCGCAACAGCCTGCTACGACCTCACAGCAGCCTGCCACAGCTCTGCTACAGTCAGTCACAGCTCTACAGCAGTCTGTCACAGCCCTACAACAGCCTGCCATGACCTCACAGCAATCTGCTATAGCCCCTGAGGAGTCTGCCACTTTTCCTCAGCAGCCTACCACAGCACCACCGCAGACTGCCACGGCCCCCCAGCAACCTGGCACAGTCCTACAACAACCTGGTGCATTCCAGTCACAACATGGTACATCCTCCCAGTGCTGCAGTACAACCTCAGTGAAGCCCGTCACGGCTGCTTCGGAGTGCACCACAGTCCCCTCTCAGGTGAACACAGCGCCAGCACAGTCTCACACAGCCCAAGCCCAATCCAGCCCACCAGAACCCAAGACACACACATCAGGAAGGAGTAGAAGCAGAAGAAAACGGAAGAGACAATGTAAGGACAAGATAACGAGCACTGTGAGAGGAGACAAAGTGAAGCAGCTGGGTAGAGGAAGAGGCGGAGGAAGAAAGAAGCTTAAGAGTATTGATAAGTGGTCCCCATTAAGACAGAGGAAAGCTGAGATCCTGCAGCAAAGGATCGCTTGTTTGGGTACTCCTGCAACTCCTCCCCCTCCTGCGCTTCCTAAGGAGTACTATGAACAAGAAGACCAGGCAAGGAAGAGAGATACAGGAGAGGACGACAAAGGAAACGTGCGCCGGGTTGAGATGTTGGACACAGTGTCAGACTCGGGGAAGGGTGAAGGAACGGTAGAAGAGGCGATGGAGATTAAGGAGGTGGTGGAGGAGGATTCAGTTGTGAGTGAAGACGGGGATGAGATATTCTGGAAGGAGGGACACATGTGGTTTTCTAAGGCCCTGGAAACTCTGAGGAAATACACAATAGGGAGATCAAAAGGTCTTTCTGCATCATCTCCCTCTACTCCTCCCTTATGTACCAGTTCTCCCATCACATCCAATACCATCTCCTCCATCCCTGCTGTGACCTCTTCCTGGAATTCACGAGACAAATACAACAGTGACATGGAGCTTGATGACTGGCAGGCCCCAACACCTCTGCCACCAGGACCTCCACCACGATTCTCTCCATGTCCTGTGCCTTGTGTCCAGTCACCCAGCACTTCCCCAGTTCAGGGTGCCACGTCTTCCATTGTGGCCTTGAGTGAGCTGGTAAATTTGGAGGAGAAGGAAAAGACAGAAAATATAGAAACGGTGATGGAAGAGAGAGAAATGACAGACCGAGAGAAAAAGGAGAAGGCACACAAAGAGAAAGAGAAAGAAGAAGAAGGGACAGACCAAGAGGAGAAGGCATACCAAGAGCAAGAGGAAGAGGAGGAGGAGGAGGAGGAGGAGGAGGAGGAGGAAGGGGCGTTAATGATTGTAGAAGATGAGACCAGGGATGCACAAGAGGAGGTGGTGATGCAGAGATACAGAAAGAGGAAAAAGAAGAGGAGGATGATGCTACACTGGTGTGGAGGCGTAATGAGGAAGAAGAGGAGATGGTGATGAAGGAGAGACAGGAAGAGGAAAAGAAGAATGAACATATAAGTGCAGAAAACGATGGTGATGATAGTATAGAGGAGGTATGGAGCAGTAAGGAGAAGAAGAAGGAGGAGGAGGAAGAGACAGCATTAATTGAGAAAGATGAAAAGAGGGACACACGAGAGGAAACGGCGCTGAGAAAGATGAAGAAGGAGAAGGAGGATGAAGATAATGTTTTGGTAATTGATGATTCTGATGGCGAGGATAGTATAGAGGAAGTGTGGAGGAGTGAGAAGGAAGAGGAAAACAATATAGAGGACAAGTACAGAGCAGAGTTGGTGTTATCCCAAAGCTACAGCGATACACAGCTTGATGAGGTGGTGGAGATGGTGTCCTTGGTGCAAAACGAGGCTGTGATCGTAGAGAGGAGTCAGCAACATACCTGGAAGAGACACACATACGCCACACCTGTTCCAACACACCTGAAACAGCAGTGATGACTTGGAAATATTGGATCCCGTGTGAATTTTAAGAGGCCAGCCACACCTGTCACCACACATGTGAATCTAGGCTAGTGGTGATGACTTGGTGCTATGTAGTGTTGAACGAGGAGGGTGATAAACTCTGGTGTACACTCCCAGTGGTGGTGACTCAAATCTGACTGGTGTTGTGGTGTTGTTAGAGAACTTCCATACCACTTGTGCTTATGCTCTAAAAAGACGGACTTGTGTGTTGTGCGGTGTGTGGCGATAGTGTGATGTGTGTTAGAGAGAGAGAGAGAGAGAGAGAGAGAGAGTGGGAATGGGAGTGTTACGCCCTTGAAGAACACTAAGAAAGATTCGCGATGTGTAACTTTATACATTTATTTATTGCATATTTATGTATTTATTTAGTTTTTTTTTTACTCTCTCTCTCTCTCTCTCTCTCTCTCTCTCTCTCTCTCTCTCTCTCTCTCTCTCTCTCTCTCTCTCTCTCTCTCTCTCTCTGAAGGTTAATAGAATTCGCTCTGGTTAAAATTAATTTTGAAGCTGCGTGACTAGCAGGCATACCACCACCACCACCATACACTCCTGTCCGTCCCTTAATTCATATGTTCGTTTATTTTACACACACACACACACACACACACACACACACACACACACACACACACACACACACACAGAGTCTATCCGTCATTCATTCACGGATACATTTCACTCATTCGGTTTACATGAAGCTTCGTGACAGGGAGCACAGGTGGTGGTGGTGGTGGTGGTGGACAGATGAGGTGTGATGAACTAACTGCACTAGGACAGATGAATCAATGAGACGTGAGACCAATTTACTTCATTTACCACTCACGCAGGTGTACTCAGTCATGTGCCATTAATGATCTCATGGTTCGCTGGTCCCCTCGTGGCTTTTCTCAAGTTCCTGTTCAGTTTAGTGTAAGGATCCTTGGTTGCGTCAAGTTATATATTGCTCTTTTTGTGTGTATTCATGTTCTGTGGTCCCCTCATAGTTTCTCTCATTAAGTTCCTTGGTTGCAGTCCTTCCTTTGTAGTAAGTCAGATATTTTAGGAAGGAGATTTAAGAAAGACACTATTTTTGTGGATATAGTTCAGTGTTGCTCTTCTGTGGTTCCTTCAAGGCTTCTCTCATTAAGCTCCTTGGTTGTACTCCTTCCTTTGTGTCAAGTTAGGTATTTTAGGAAGGATATGTAAGAAAGATGCCCTTTTTTGTGTGTGTTTTTCTGTTCTGTGGTCCCCCTCATGGCTTCTCATTATTAAATTTCTTGGTTATATTCCTTCCTTTGTGTCAAGTCAGATATTTTGGGAAGGAGATGTAAGAAAGACACTGTTTTTGTGTATATAGTTGAGTGCTCCTGTTCTGTGGTCCCTTCAAGGCTTCTCGTTAAATTCCTTGCCGTTGTGTCAAGTCAGATATTTTAGGAAGATGTAAGAAAGATACTGTTTTTCTTTATATAGTTGAGTTGTCCTGTTCTGTGTACGAGTTTGAATAAGTTTGACCAAGCGTACCTGCGGCATTTAGCATGAAGTGATCTGGTCTTCACTTTCATTTGTGCATCCAAGTGAGGTGTTTTTGGTATGGAAGATACAAGACTTTCAGTTCATTGTACTTAATCCCTTCAGTACCAGGACGTGTTTTCATATTTATTCTGCTACTTGTCGATTTTACACAACTTCAGAAACTTATGTGGAGGATTAAAATAGTGAAGACTGGCCACTAATCTTCTGACCTCCATAGATCCTTCCCAATGAATATAAAATCATGTAATACAGAAAACACATAGTAAAAAATGCGTTCCAGTACTGAAGAGGTTAAAGTGAATTGGTTTTATCTTCTTGGTTTGCAGTTCTGTTCTCGTGCAGTGCCTTGGGTTGGTTTGTCTGGCCACGTTGCTCTAAACGCGACTCTCCACGATCGTCAGTCCGGGTAAACATTCACTGCCAATGTTCTCTTACTCAGTATTCTATAAGCAGCGGCGTGTCACGAAATATTGTACAAATGTAAGATTATATTCTCTAATTTTCTAAAGGTGTACATTCGTATTTCGATTCAGTCAGTAATTTTAAGTTCATCTTGTTGTGCTTTTGTAAGTTTTTTTTTTATCATAAGTTTGTACTGAGGATTTTGTAAATGTTTCAGAGGAATAAATGTTTAATTTGTAATGAAATTTTTTTTATTTGATCTTTGTGTGTGAGAGAGAGAGAGAGAGAGAGAGAGAGAGAGAGAGACATTTGGTAGTAGTTAGGTGGAAACAAAAAGTAAGTACTAGTTTTGTTGTAGCTAAGAAGGTAAACAATATAGAAACGGAAAACTTACCTATAAAAATATATATAGCTGAGAGAGAGAGAGAGAAAGTTCGTATTCTTAAACCTCTCTGCGCTTCACCTCCACTATTTCAAAAGGCCTTAATTGAAATTCACACGAGTTTTAAGAGCATTTTTACGTTTCTATAGGCAGAATGACGAGATTTCTATTAACTGGAGAAACAGTCATGGAAACGCGACCAGTCATCTCTGTGGCCTTGCAAAACAGTCCGGGTGAAAGAGCAAAGCGTTTATGAATACGAACAATATCACACGTCACCTTCAACCTGCATGATCTCTGACTCTATGTAAAAACATGCTTCGTCTGGCTCCACGCACCGAGCCCCAACAAGTGTCCACCAGTGATAACCTTTGGCCATGAGAGAGAGAGAGAGAGAGAGAGAGGAGTCTGGACCGCTCTCGTGACACTGGCAGGCTTAAACATGACTACTTATGAACGTGTGTGTGTGTGTGTGTGAGATGGTCCTTTGATTGTTCTTATATTATTTTTGTTATTGTATTATCAGTTTGGATAGGTTGTCTTTGTACACTGTGGTCAATAAACTCTCTATCTATTTATCTATCTGTGTGTGTGTGTGTGTTGCGTGAACTGTATTGATAAAACTGAGAGAAATGAATAATAATAAATAGATTGATAGATAAGATGAACGAGTGACTGGATCGCCTTAGATTTAAAGGTGTGTGGAGAGAAAGATACAGTTATAAGTACTTGCAAGGGAAAAATAGAACTGATTCTCTCTCTCTCTCTCTCTCTCTCTCTCTCTCTCTCTCTCTCTCTCTCTCTCTCAATTATATATATTGTTTTACTAGATTATTATTTTTGGTAGTAGTAGTAGTAGTAGTAAAAGTAGTAGTAGTAGAAATAGTAGTAGTGGTAGTAGTAGTAGTAGTAGTAGCAGCAGCAATGTCAGAAGAAGAAAAATAAATACTAGTAAAATCAACGCAAAACAGTTATTACAGTAACACACACACACACACACACACACACACACACACACACACACACACACACACACACACACACACATGCCTTGGTGAGTCACGGGTTTGTTGCGTTGTGAATCTAAGTAGCGTGTCATTGAGGTTAGGTTTACTGATCACAAGTGTTGCTATGTGGTGTAATATTCTTCCTGAACCTTCTCTCTCTCTCTCTCTCTCTCTCTCTCTCTCTCTCTCTCTCTCTCTCTCTGCTTTTATTATCTCCCCTGCTGACTATTTATATACCACGCTGCCTTGTGTCTAACTAGTGTTCCTCTCCTACCATGTAACCCCTTCAGTACCATGACGCGTTTCCATATTCATTCTGGTGACTATTTGGCGATTTTACACAGCTTCAGAAACTCATGTGGGAGGTTACAATGGTGAAGACTGTTACCATTAATTTTCTGACCTCCATAAACTCTTCGTAGTGTTAATAAAATTATCTAATCGTACACAACACTCAAAGTAAAAATTTCTGCTTACTATTTGGCGATTTTATACAGCTTCAGAAACTCATGTGGGTGTTGAAATAGTGACCTCCATAAACTCTTCTTAATGTTAATAAAACGGTTTAATCGTACACGAAACTCGTATTTCCATATTCATTTTGCTTACTGTTTACGATTTTATACAGCTTCAGAAATTCATTTGGGTATTAAAATAGTGAAGACTGTGACCTTTAATCTTCTGACCTCCATAGACCCTTCCTAAAGTCAATAAAATCATCTAATTATACCCAAAAATGAAGGTAACAATGCGTTTCAGTAAATAAGGAGTTTGAATCTCTATTGTTGACATGAGAAAGTAAGGAACGTTGCAGGAAGCCATCAGCCATTCACGTGGTAGTCAGTGTAGGAAATATGTCTATCTATTTCTATCCATCTATAAATAAATGTCTTGTTTTCAAAGGCTCCTTAATTCCATCAGTAGTTGGACACATTTTTATCATGAGTTTTGGGTAAATGTAGACGATTTCATTTACATTATGAAGTATCTATGGACGTCAGGGGATTGATAGTCTAGAGTCATCACTGTTTTAATCCCCACATGAGTTTCTGAAGCTGTATAAAATCGTTAAATAGTAAGCAGAGTGAATATGAAAACGCGTCATGGTACTGAAGGGGTTCATTCTTTCAGTACTGGGACATGTAATTACCTTGAGATTTGTGTACAATTAGACCATTTTATTGGCATTAGGAAGGGTCTATGGAGGTCTGAGGATTAATGGCCACAGTCTTCACTATTTTAACCCCTTCAGTAATGGGACACATTTTTACCTTGAGATTTGTGTACGATTAGACCATTTTATTGACATTAGGAAGGGTGTATGAGGATCAGAAGATTAATGGCCACAGTCTTCACTATTTTAATCCCCCACATGAGTTTCTAAAGCCACATAGTAAGCAGAAATATGAAAACACGTCATGGTACTGAAGGGGTTAATAAGTCTAATCTAAATTACTATTGTCATTCGGTCTAATAACTTGATAACCAATTTCCAACCTGTTACCTTGCCCTTACTGCCATTTTCAGTCTGTACACGTGCTACAACCTGCATTGATAACCTTGAGGCACAGATATTGCAGATGTTTCCTACCTCAATTTACATTATTACATTACAATTTGATACGATACGGCTGGCTGTTGTGTTGTTGTGTTGCGCGCAGTTTGGTTGTGTTTCATGGCATTCGTGTGTGTGTGTGTGTGTGTGTGTGTGTGTGTGTGTGTGTGTCGTTCAATGCAGGGATCTTTCTGTAACATCTATGAGACTGATACACAAAAACAGGTCACATTTCTGTTTACTGGATAGCTGGTGGGTGTTATGTCGCGTTTGGCAACATTTGTTCGTAGCAGGAAACACACATACACACACACACACACACCACACACACACACACACACACGTCGTAATGGCATTGAGCATACCAGTAGTAGGGTGGACTATCACAACCTACATACCCGCACCGCACCCACACGCCACACCCCGCACACCGCATCCTTACAATCAATGAGGACAGTGTCTGCTGATTCTGGCCAGCCATCACTACATCCTTGTAAATCTCAACCCCATTAACTTCAAAGCACCAAACACACACACACACACACACACACACACACACACACACACACACACGAATGCCATGAAACACAACCAAACTGCGCGCAACACAACAACAACATAACAGCCAGCCGTATCGTATCAAATTGTTATGGAAGGAATGAATGATGTGATACAGTGTTGCATGTATCACACACACTATATATATAATTTAAACCCTACACACTCAGTCCTTTCGACAACAAGCATAAGCAACAATAGAATTAAAGATGACAGTATCAGCCCATGTCCCCAGTGATCGCGGCGAGACAGGTTGGGGGGCGAGGAAGGTTGGAAGCGGAAAGAAGGTCACGATTGCCATGTCTTGTTTACTTCAACATCTTTACCCATGATTGACAAGCTGATTCACTCCCTTTGAATTGCAGCGGAGGTGATGAGAGTGGCTAGAGTGGTGAGGTGGTGAGGGACAAAGGTGAGAATGTTTCAATGGCAGTTTGGAGAAAATTTGTGTTTGCCGGCATCACGGCTTCCTGTTTTCATGGTGTGTGTGTGTGTGTGTGTGTGTGTGTGTAATGGTAGGGAAAGGGACAGGGATACGATGCAAGGTTTCTCTAGCAAGGACGCAGCACTAGAGACATAGCAGCCTTTCACTGTTTTGGCATGAATCCAACACACATACACACACACACACACACACATACAGTTGATGGTGAAGCCGCGTGCCTCGGCCAGCCAAGCTAACACGGAGCAGCTGCACGGCGCAGGCTTCAGTGTGCTTACCGACATGAAGGGGGAAGGATCGCTCTGTCCGTTTCTCCCGTCCTCGTTTCTTTTCCTTTATGATGTATTTAATAGGCAAGAATTAGTCTTGATTCTTGCGCTGTGGGGTCAGGAACGAATAACAGTTGACGCAATACCTCCTTGTACAAACACAGCCATTAACTGCCGCATTGCTAACTGGCTAATTTTCCTTGTAAACAATTTAATCTTTTTACCAGTCTGTTTGTGGGCAACATTCATTGACACTTCTGGCTGTCCAATTCAAGATTTGCAGTCTAGTACATAGAATTTTTAGTTTATTTTACGGTTCAAGTGACAGGTGAACAAGATTCCTACATTATTAACTATAGAAACACCCTTGGGAAGCTGGTTAATTGTCTCTGTGGCCCTGGGAAATTATTGCGGTGGGATAATAGAGCAAATGTTTTTGATCCCTACCGTGAGGCGTGGACGTGAAAGAGAAGTAGGGAACGAAGTCAAGAGTTTTTCATTGCCTCACAAGTCCTACCTAATGAGAAATGCAGGCGTGTTATTTACTATTTTGTATTGACCTTTAGTGTAGATCAGTGGTGTGGTAAATTGGTGAATAGTTGATGCGTAAATAATTGTAAAAAACTGGAAAACTAATTGTAGAGAGGAGAGAGTTGGTGACGGTAGGTGGCGCAGTGGTTGTGGTGAGCGCGGAGCAGAGGTACCAACCGATGCGCATTACCTTCCCTTCCTCGCTTCTGTCCATTCCTTGTGTTTACCAGAGAGAGAGAGAGAGAGAGAGAGAGACTATTATCTTGGTATACTTTATTTGTTTGGTTTGTTTTACTTTCCTTTATATCTGTGTATTTACTTTATTATTAGAGAGAATGACGAAATGAGGATGTGCTGTTAGACGCAGTTTGCTGACCTTGAGAGAGAGAGAGAGAGAGAGAGAGAGAGAGAGAGAGAGAGATTAGCCATTATGAGTTGAGTTTGTGTGTGTGTGTGTGTGTGATGGTTACTGATCATGCTAGGAAGGTCGAGGTATGTATTACACGGAACACACACACACACACACACACTGAATCTACTCATCTCCACTTCATCTCCACTTCACGCTCCTACACTCACTTCACGTTGGCATCCCTGACTCCTCCTTGGCGCTGGAGAGTTGGCACCACTGCACCTTTGACGTTACGAAGCGGGATTGCCAGCTGACTGAATTGAGCTGAGCTGGCAGGATTGGCGGAGTGGAGTGAAGTGGAGTTAATGTATGTGTGTGTGGATGAAGGGGAAGTGGATATGAGGGTGAGAGAAGACTATATAAGTTTGACGTCATATCCTGTTGAAGATTAGGTGAAGTGTGGCAGTGCTTTGTTGTAAGAAGGAGATAACGAGGGTTTTGCTAATTCATTTCGGCTGACGCTTTACCATTTTTTAGAGAGCCAGCAGTCAAGTGGGCATTTTTTTTTTATATATATATTTTTTCCTTGGCTGGCTCTCTCTCCTACATAAAAAGCAAAAAGCAAAAAACAAAAACATGAGGTATTGAGTGAAATAAATGATCGATTCCTAACTTTCCATCATCCGTCCATCCTATTTTGACCTTAGAATCTGAAACGTTTGCCTTACGTATGTCAGGTATATTTGAGAAATCATATTCGTTGTATGTAAAATGTACTTACACGTGAGGAAAGTAAGCAAGTTGGAAAAATAAATAAATAAATAAAAGGAAGTGTAATTAACTGAAAGACAGCCTGGGTATTCTCTCCAACTCTTCAGTAGCAGGACGCGTTTATAATATTCCCTCTGGTTACTTTGTGACGATTTTTTGTACAGATTTATAAACTTA
The DNA here is from genome assembly GCF_017591435.1 of Portunus trituberculatus. NCBI lineage: Eukaryota > Metazoa > Arthropoda > Malacostraca > Decapoda > Portunidae > Portunus > Portunus trituberculatus. The sequence goes on along the minus strand of NC_059262.1, from coordinate 6,328,127 downwards.
TGTTGGGATTAGAATAGTGAAGACTGTGGCCATTAATCTCCTGACCTCCACAGACCCTTCCTAATGCAAATAAAATGGTCTAATCACACTCAAAAAACACGGTAAAAATGTGTCTCAGTAATGAAGAGAGAGAGAGAGAGAGAAATAAGAACACAATGCGAGCCTCAGTGTTGCATGTTGGGTATCTATGTAAATCTTGCCTATAAGTCCGTTCATTCAAAAAATCCATGCCGAAACAGCTAGTTCGGTTGGCAGCCCTGGTCACCCCCGCCGCCACTAAACCTTCCCGACACTTATTAAATCTTCTTCAAGTACATTTATTTTCCTTCACTTAACTCAATAGATATACAAGTTTATTGCTTGAAGAAAAATAAATGTACTTGAAGAAAATTTAAGTGTCGGGAAGGTTTAGTGGCGGCGGGGGAGAGTGACCAGGGCTGCCAACCGAACTAGCTGTTTCGCTCTGGCTTCTTTGGATGAGCGGACTTATAGACTACGTGTGTGTGTGTGTGTGTGTGTGTGTGTGTGCTCAGTATGATGGTAATGTATCGATAATAAAACAGATTCATCGTTTTTGTGTAGAAGAAATAAAAGCTATAGTCTATTTTTTTTTTTTTATTATTTTATTTCAGTTTTCCTCCTCCTCCTCCTCCTCCTCCTCCTCCTAGTCCGCAGCCTCCTCCTCTTCCTCCTCCTCGTCCTCCTCCTCTTCGTCCTCGTCCTCGTCCTCCTCCTCCTCCTCCTCCTCCTCCTCCTCCTCCTCCTCCTCCTCCTCCTCCTCCTCCTCCTCCTCCTCCTCCTCCTCCTACATCTTCTCTAGAGGAAAAGAACTGGAGTAAATAAAGCATTCTTACACAATAAACAAATAAATACTCCCTTGAGAGAGAGAGAGAGAGAGAGAGAGAGAGAGAGAGAGAGAGAGAGAGAGAGAGAGGGTAGAAAGGAACTCCAATTGCGTTAGGTCTTTGTGACATTTGAGAGTTATTGACATGGTATACTGGTGTGACGTCAGGGCGGAGTAACACGTGGCTTTACAGTCTTCAAAGATTTATAAGGATTCGTGAAGGACAAATACAATGAGCCACTGACTTCTTCTCTTCCTAAAACAACAATAACAACAACAACATCACCACCACCACCACCACCACCACCATCAACAACAACAACAACAACTGTATTTTGAATCGTCACCACGTCTCGTATTAAAGTTTAGTGGAGGTTATTTTGGACATTCAGAGGTGTTTCTAGAATTAGTAATGGGTTAGGAAGGTGAGAAGGAAACGAGTAGCAGTAGATGGTAAGATGTGGATGACGAGACACAACAACAACAACATCATTATATACTTTTTTTTTTAATGTGAGGGGAAAAACTGACCAAGGGCAAGTTTAAATGAAGAAAATAAAAAAAACATCAGGACCACTTACTTAGTTCCCAGTCTCCTTACAAGGTCTCCTACTACTACTACTACTACTACTACTACTACTACTACTACTACTACTACTACTACTACTACTACTACAACAACAACAACAACAACAACAACAACTACTACTACTACACAACACACAACAACAACTACAACTACTACTACTACTACTACTACTACTACTACTACTACTACTACACTACAACAACAACAATAACAGCACAACAACAACAACAACAACAACAACAACTACTACTACTACTACTACTACTACTACTACTACTACTACTACTACTACTACTCTTTGCCTAGCTGGTCTCCCCTCACTCTTTATTTATTTACTGTTCATATTTCCGCTGTGAATCAATAAATCTTTCTCTCCTTGCCAAGAACCAATGGAAAAAATCTCGTTATGGAAAAGAAATGAAAAAAAAAAAAAAGTCACACGCACACACACAGTAGCAGCTTTCCAAGGGTATATTTACTGTTCTAGAGACACATTAGCAAGATTTCTCCGATATTGGCTGGAGACACACTATATAGCACGTGGCTCATCGTATCTGTGACCTTTGATAATACGAGCAGCGAGGGAGACTCTTAAACGTATCTAACTCTAAGCTCATGTTGTGCCCTCGTGATATGAAGCCAAGATTTGAGTCTCCGAAGCCAACCACGCTCTTATCAGTCATTTGTGTACTGCTACTGCTACTACTACTACTGCTGCTACTACTATCCTCATTTTTGTTATTGAACTACTGCTGCTGATACTGATACTGATACTGATACTGATACTGATACTACTACTACTACTACTACTACTACTACTACTACTACTACTACTACTACTACTACTACTACTACTACTACTACTACTACTACTACTACTACTACTACTACTACTACTACATCTTCTTCTTCTTCTTCTTCTTCTTCTTCTTCTTCTTCTTCTTCTTCTACTTCTACTACTACTACTACTACTACTACTACTACTACCTACCTTCTATTACTACTACTACTACTACTACTACTACTACTACTACTACTACTACTACTACTACTACTACTACTACTACTGTCCTCCTCCATCCTCGGACCAGCGTGCCTATCCCCTGGCCATGATGTTTTTAGGTTGATGGGGGAAGCTGGCCTTCTCCCCAATCTGAATTCTATTTTAGAATGTGCATTTTAATGTTTTATTTACTCAGATTGAATTTTAGATACTTTTAATTTCATGGTTTTTATTTGCTTTTAGTTAGTTTTTTACGATGTTTTTTTTCCTTTTATAGTTTCTAATCCTTTTATTTAGTTATTTTTTTTTTACGATGGGTTTCTTAAATATATTGTAGCGGCCCCAGATGACCTTTGATGTTGAGGCCCCTAAGGCAAATCAATCCATCCATCCTCCTCCTCCTCCTCCTCCTCCTCCTCCTCCTCCTCCTCCTCCTCCTCCTCCTCCTCCTCCTCCTCCTCCTGTAAATAGATTAGGTGCAGCAGTCCTTGATAGCACTCTTAGATTGAAAGGACAGCTGTCATTTGATGGTGACGCTTGCTTCCCCCCTCTCCTACATCCCCCTTGCATGCTAGGCTTGTGTTCGTGTGGCGAGGAGTGAAGGAGTGAGGGAGTGGTGGTGTGGCTGGTTAAATAATTGAAATGCTTGTTATAATTTGGCCATCTGTTGAATTGGTTAAGTGACTGACTGACTGACTAACTAACTAACTAACTAACTAACTAACTAACTAACTAACTCACTCACTCACTCACTCACTCACTCACTCACTCACTCACTCACTCACTCACTAATGTAATATATATCTTAACAAACCGATAAAACCCTTGGTAGTCATCTCTTACTCTTATCCTCCTCTCTCTTTCCCATTTCTTCACTCTTTTTCTCCCTACATTTCCTTTCCTTTCCTTTTCTATGTTTCGGCCAACAATATGGAGCACGATTCCCTCCACTACCACCACCACCACTCGACAATTAGGTAACCACTGATAAGGACGGTATCTCAACCACACAGGTGCTATCGTTCCTCCCAGTTGTGACGTGAGCATTGCATCAAGACCAGTACACGCTAACCTTTCCAGTACGAGTAAGTGTGGTTGGGAGTGGCTCAGTGACTTGCTGGTTCTACTGGTTTGACTGGTTCGTTCGTGTTACTGTGGAACCATGCGTACTTTGGGGTCCGAGGGGTCTCCAAGCGCACGGGGTCGAATCCTGTCCACGGTCCGAGTGTAGGTTGGGCTTCCTCACTCGGGGCAACGGTTTCCTAGCGGGTGGGCTTTGAGATAGGAGGTACCCCAAAATGTATCTATCCCCTTTAGCCCAGAAATTCCCGTGAAAAGCCCACATGGTATGAATAGAAAATAGATAAAAAAAGACACACTTCGCAGCACCTTCACTATTTTCAAGGGCTTTAGTTGAAGTGACACGGGTTTTTAAAGATGACATGTTAACAAGTTTCCTGGATTAACAACTGAACGAATACTCTTTACAACTCGGCTAACCGTCTCTGTGGTCTTTGAAAATGGTCACGGTGAGAGAGAGAAGCGTTTTTAAATATGGCCATTGATGACTCTATGACACACCATACACTCGACCTTCCTAGTTGGGTCTGTAGTCACCAATCGCTTTCCCATCTCTCATTCACCCGTAAAGGAACAACCAAGGGCACTTTAAATTTGAACTGTGATGACCCTGTTTGTGATAAGTTAGACTATCAAAAGTTAGAAGTAGGAGCGATAAGTACAGATAATAAGAGACTAAATGCTTCTGTGCCACATCGCTGGTACGTTCGAAAGGCTCTTGTTGAAATTACTCAGGTTTTTAATCCCTTCAGTACCAGGACACGTTTTCATATTTTGCTTACTATTTGGTGATTTTATTAAGCTTTAGAAACTTACGTTGTGATTAAAAACAGTGAAGACTCATGCCATTAATCTTCTGACCTCCATAAACCCTTCCTAATGTAGATAAAATCGTTCAATCACACCCAAAACTCGTGGTAAAAATGCGTCCCAGTTCTGAAGAAGTCAATGGTGTTTTTACGGCTCAAGTAACATATTAACAAGATCATTTTGTTACTATATCGGAGAAACACTCTTAAGAAACAGGTTAACGATCTCTGGCTTTTGAAAATGGTCGTGGTGAAAGAGCGGAGAGCATTTCAGTATGTGGGCCTTACATACATACAAGCAGAGTTCAGGGATTACAGGGTTGTGGTATTTGTTTCTCTCGTGCAATAAGGTTATGTTGCGTCATCGCCTCCCAGCTCCATTGGACACGAGGAGAAAGTGGAGACGTGTCTTAGGAACTGGGTTAAGACGAAGACTACTATGCAACTACCTTTCTCCATTACTGTTCTTCATTCTTGACAACTAAACAACAGGAACTACTACTACTACTACTACTACTACTACTACTACTACTACTACTACTACTACTACTACTACTACTACTACGTCTACTTCTACTCTTCTTCTTCTTCTTCTTCTTCTTCTTCTTCTATTTCTATTTCTACTTCTTCTTCTTCTTCTTCTTCTATTTCTACTTCTACAACTCTTCTACCACTACTACTACTACTACTACTTTTCTTCTTGTTCTCCATGCAACAATAACAGATGACAACTGGACCAAATAGAAACGCAGGGTGGACATGGTGCTCTGCTTCTGGCCAAACCTTAGCCTGGGTATGTAGAGAAAACCAGCAGTTAATATACTTCTTACTATAGCTCACCTACCACCCAGCGCCACGTAATCCATCCTTCCATTGTGGCCAGGTGTAATGATGGTGTAGGTCGGTCAGGGCCGCCGCCTCCTCCTCTTCGTGCGTGATCAATACAAAAGGTCTTCTCGGCGCCTTCTCATTTATTCACGGTTTTACTTAACTTTGGAAACTATGCAAACGTGGAGTGCTGTGCTAATGTCACCGCCTGTTTACCTCCACCACCACCATCACCACCACTGCTCACTTCATGCTTCTTCTACTACTATTACTACTACTGCTGCTACTACTACTACTACTGCTACTGCTACTACTACTACTACTACTACTACTGCTACTACTACTACTACTACTACTACTACTACTACTACTACTGCTAGTACTGCTGCTGCTACTACTACTACTACTACTACTGTCACCATCACCACCATTACTTATACAACACAAACATCCATTCCACTACTACTACTACTACTACTACTACTACTACTACTACTACTACTACTACTACTACTACTCTCCATTGGGGTCTTAAACAACGTTCATATTTTAGATTGATTTACTCTCTACATTTATCGACTTAGTTATTAATCTCCTTATTCTTCTCCTTATTTATTCAGCGAGTCTTTATGTTCCTCTTCCTTTTAATCAAGTCAACGTTCTCGCTTCAGTTTGTTAAGTTGAGTATAATTTATTCTCTTTTGTTCCGCTTCTATTTATTTAAGTCAATTTTCTCGCCCTAGTTCTTAAAGTTTAGTGTTTTTTTTTTCTTTGTGTCAAGAAATCCCTTTAACATCTTCAGTACCAGAACGTGTTTTCCTATTCATTGTGATTATTATATTGACGATTTTATACAGCTTCAGAAACATATGTTGGGGCTAGAAAAGTGAAGACTAAGGCCATTAATATTTTGACCTCCATAGACCCTTCCTAATGCAAATAAAATTATCTAATCATACCCAATAGTGAAGCGGAAAGTACGTCACAGAATTGAAGGGGTTAAGAGAAGAAGCGGTTGTGACGATCTGTGTATTGATGTTTCCTACGCATGATACCTCTGACGTGTGTGTGTGTGTGTGTGTGTGTGTGTGTGTGTGTGTGTGTGTGTGTGTGTGTGTGTGTGTGTGTGTGAGTGAGTCCAACTTCTCCAGCTATTCTGAGTGTGTTCTCCTCTTTAAGTTTCTGGATAGATGATGGATCAATACATTCAATAATAGCCTACACACTCTGATTACACGGAAAATCCTCACAGATAATGGAAATAAAAAGAAAGGGAGAAGAGAGAGAGAGAGAGAGAGAGATTATAAAAAAAATACTGAATAGAACTAACAACCAGAACATTACCATAAAATCTGAAACAACAAAGAAGAAAGGAAGAAGATGCTACAAACAGATGAACAGCGGAACACAACACAGGTGGGGGCGAAAAAAAAGACAAGATATTAAAACAAAGAAAGGAAACGCTGTACCACTGATTATGAAGACCACCATCGTTCCTCTATAGCCAGTAGATGTCTTGAGGATGGAGACACACAGCTTGCTTATTGCGTCTGGTGGAAGACAGACAGCCACTACCTCCACAGGCTCTTGAGGAGAAGTGGGATATGAAGTGCTTAGTTTACAGTTTCTCTCTCTCTCTCTCTCTCTCTCTCAAATGTTCTATACACACACATTTTGAGTCTGTTTATCCTTGTTGTGCAATTCAAGTGAGGCAGCGTGACATAGAGACTTTTGTGACGTACAAATGATGCCAACATACTCCATTTACTGTGTGGGACATTTTAAACTGTTTCTTTTCTCTTTTTCCCTTTTAATTCATGCAGTGCAATTTAAATGTATTCACTGTTAATGTCTTGGAGTGGAATATTAAGTTGGTGATTTGGTGCTGGTCCTAACTCCATGGTCTATCTCCCCATCCCCTTCCCGGTCCAGGCATGCAATATGTGGCGTAGTTTTATTTATCGTTAATTGCAGCGTTGCTAATATTGTGTAATATTTATCAGTTAATCATCTGCCCGTCAACACCACTTGTCTCATCACAGGATACTGCGACACCCCTTAACTTGTAGAAATAATGACTGACTCATTCTCAGCATCGGGCAGCGCGCATCAACACATTATCTTTGTCAGTAAGTCAAGATGTGGTGGTGGTGACTTGTACGCTAATAGAAACTTGGTTGTGATGATGACATACACCCCCAAAATTGTCAGTGATGCATAAACCACAAGCCGTCACTGAGTACAATTCATCACCGTCAGAGTATTGCAATTCATCATCAAGCAAGACAAACCTTTCTTTGTATGTAAGAGTGAGGTGTTGCCAACAGCTCACACTTGTTTGCAGCTTCCGAGAAACTTTTTATTTTATGTATTCCCTGGAAACAACAAGACAAAAATATCTTATCGTGGACTACACTCACACACACAGGTTTCCTTCAACAAGCAATAAGGAAGTCACTTTCTTATGAATGAGACACTATTCTGCTAAACTCCATTGCAGAACACAAGTTTGAGGATTTGGTGGTTTGATGGCGCAATAAACCCCTTTTCCCGTGTTTATCAGTAGTGGTTAAAGGACGCAAGCCTTCAGTTAGCATTCACAGACTAGTAATGGTTTCTCACTGCCAATCTTGAGTGTAACGCATTATTAGAAAAAAAATCGTAATTTTGAAGGATAAATTAGTGTTCACCTTGAGTCTGTAATTAGCTAACTAAACGACATAAGCCGTATGACTGCTGTCATAAGACTACTTGCTCTCACCCTTTGTGTTCATCTTCACTCTTCTATCCTTCATTGCTAAATTGTAACTATCCTTCTATGTTTCCCCCATCTAAGGTCTTTGTAGTTTAAATGTAGCAATACTTCCACTGTTTTACTAGATCATTCCTGCTTTTTCATAAGAAAAGCGAATGCTGTTTAGCAATTCAAACGTAAATTAACAGATTGATATCAAACTCAAGTGTTATGAATAAGTTGATTTGTATTACTGGGTCATTCTCACCAGCTAAAGCTGGAAGTGGTTGTAAGCAGAAGCATTTGTCTATGCCATGACGTATTTCTTTGTTTACATTAGTATAGTTTACATTATCAGCTTGTCTGCAGCATTGAATAAATGGAAAAAAAATGCAAGATAAGTTGTGATAATGTTTACAAAAAGTATTATAATTTATTCCGGTAGAACCAAGAAAACAGCTGATAGAGGAAAATGAAAGAATGTTTACAAAAAAGTATAAAAATTTATTCCAGTACAACTAAGATGATAGCCGCCCGGGGCACTCTTCTAGTAGGAGCAACTGAGCTGCTGGATTACTTTGCAAAGAAGTCTCTTGGCTGAATTCTTCGAGCCTTAGGGTGATTGTGTTGCTTTGCTTCTTTTCTGGCATTACCACCCCTACTATCTGTGACAATTTGAAGGCCACCGGGTAAGTCAGGGACAATAAAGATGAGAAGGCTACATTCCGGACAAGTCACAGTAATTAGGAAGGTCTTAACGTTGACAGAACAGAGATCCAAGGAAAGTGAAGTATAACACATGGGACACTCCTCTATCGCCTTCTGCACCATGAGATAATACCCATCTTGGGGTAGCGCCACGTCTTCCATCACTAGATCAGATTCATTCTCACCCACTTCCTCTGGTAAAGTTGGATGCCGCCGCTTTCTGTGTGGTGTTAACCTTTGGCCCTTCGTCCTCTTGTAGTGACTCACCTTGCGCCGCTTTTTAGGTTTGCTTGGTACGTGTATTTGATCTTGATCCTCCATGCCCTCTGAATTCCACTGTTTCTCCACTTGCACATATTCCACTGCCTGTTCAAGGTGCTCCAAGTCATAAGTCTGTGACAGCAGGAGACCATTCTCCTCATTGGTCTCTTCTTGGGACTTGTGCTGCACTTCGGCTGGTGATGGGCTCCTCTCTGGAGCCATTCTTGAACTTGTGTCCCATTCAATCTCTGTTGAAGTTAGACTGTCATTTCTGCTGTCCGTAACACCAAAATTTATGTTTGTATCAAGGGGAGCTTGTGGGAACTCTATGTTCTTTGAAGGTTCTAGCACTGTTGATGTGCGTAGCTTGAACAAACGACTCTTACACTGCCTGATAGCAGTGCACCAGGGGTCTTGTAGCTGCACTTTTATTAATTGACTAACATAGTACTGCAATAACTGCAACTTGTTAGCCATTGTTGTCGAGTTGTCCACATCCTTGTTGGCACCACCAGAAACATGAGATAGCAAATATTCATAAGGATCTTCACTAAACGAAAAACTGTGTTCACATGAGCTATCTTTTTTACCAACACCTACTGTAACCACAGCAAAAGTATGGCAGTCCGCACAGACCATGTCACACAAGTCACACTGCACCGTCCCGAAAAACAGATGATGATGAAAGTACTGTTCCTTGACGGTGATCTGACACACGTGGCAATATAACAACTTGGACACAGAAATAAAGTTCATCTTGGTTTTCTGAACGTCCATTGGTGGCGCAGACTGCGTCTCAGGTTGTGGCGGTGGACTGGGTTCCTTGCTGGAGTCTGGGGTGTTTTCAGTGCTGGATAGCCACATTCCATTGTGATGGCGAAGAACAAGTGGCAAAGTTGACTTAGTGAAGCTGGCATGCCAGTCAGCCTTGGGCCGCGAGAGGTAGAGGCAGGACCTGGGACTGTTGGAAGGTGAGCCTAGAGGCGAACTCTGGTACAATGTCGATGTGGCCATTGGTGCTTCTATTCTGCAACAAGAAAACACCATGAGGCGGGTTTTTGTCATTAAATTTCTCCTAACTGTCTCATTTACGCGAACATTTAAGCACTAGACTAAACCAACATAAGACCTGTACCCTCACAGGGCTTCAATCTTGCCTATAACCATCTCACTGTAGTGTGAAATGCAGAGAGAAGTCTGGCGAGCTGACGCAAAAAGCTGACGTCAAGACTGGTGGAGGCACGGCACCCTCAGCCCACGCACTCCTCTCCGTCATTGATCCCATCCTGTCTCCTCCACCCTGTCCCGCCCAGCCCCGCTTCGCCCTCCTCCGCTCCGCTCTGACCAGCCGAATGCTCTAGAAATTTCCTTTGCAGTTTGTCTATAATGTGCGGTTGCTTTATGTTTGGAGAACATATATCCTTCCTTTATTCCTCGTGATTGTTCTCATTTAAGCTTCAAACAAAACACACACACACACACACACACACACACACACACACACACACACACACACACCATGCAAAGTGTCGTGCACGCTGTACTGGACTCCTTCCCGTGTCTCGCTGCCCTGCTAAGACAAGACTAGGAATGACTTGTGTAGGTCACCTGCTCCTTTGAGTCATTTTGTTTGTTATCTTTGTTATCTAATAGCAGTCACACAACAGTTACTCAAACTACAATGTATAAAGTTCTCAAACAGAATAGTCATACTCTTTCACCCGATGTTTTGTTTTCTTCATCTTATTTATTATTATTATTAGTCTTTTAATCAACAGTTACAGTTGCAGGTGCGGTGCCGTGTCTGTTAGCCCCTTCCCATCCTCTATAAGGAGAGTTCGCCCTCATATTTCCTTACTCTACAATGTATAAACTAATTTAAAATATATTGATATACACTTAATACACCATTGATCACAACTATATATATATATATATATATATATATATATATATATATATATATATATATATATGTAGCATTTTGTAGGTTGAAATGTAATGTTACGGGTTCTTACTAGCATTTACTGCGTGTTTTTATAACTGCGTAATTTTTTTTTTTTTTTTTTTTTGAGCGTGTCAGTAATGTGGTACTCGTAGTGCAAGGCAGACGTGACATCACAACCACAACAGTGCACTGCTACATCGCCGCCGGCAAAGCTTCACTCACTCACCCAAGCCACAACCTCCAGCAAACTTACGCCACTCTTTTATTTACTACATTAACTCTACAGGGAGCTCTCACTTATCATATATGGGAACGGAGCACTATCCATCAACATATTGCACAAACACTCAAGATCGCCTACTCTCCATGTGTTCATCATTCACAACACAAAATCTGCATAGAACTAAATTTTGTAACGCACTTCACCAAACTCCACACGCATCAGAATAAGTTATTGAAGAATCGCAGGTGACATGAATTCCATTTGTATTGGCTGGTGGCGTGAATCCCATTTGTATTTGTATTAGTTGGTGACGTGATTTCCATTTGTATTAGCTGGTGACATGAATTCCATTAGTATTAGCGCTGAGCATCCACCAATTACTCACTGTACGTGTCACCAGCGAGCCGTCATCATGTGCAGCCACCTGTCATCACTTGTCATGAAATCGGTCACTGTACAATCAGAATCACCCCACATAGTTTAATTTTCTTCCTTCACCATTCTAAGACGAGTCACATTAATACATTTTCTCACATTTCCGCCAGTCTTTAAGCCTTCACTTGCTTCTTTGTCCCTGCTGCACACAACCACTGGATTCTTGTCACAAAATGGTTCACGCCCGCCGTCCGCCTTCTCAAGATTCGCACAGCAACACAGACTCTCGTAGTTCCACGCTATCATCACTAGTGAAGCTATCTGAAGCACGCCAAAATTTTCCGGATAAGGGTTCGAGCTGCCTCACTTTGACATACGCGTCTGCGCATACGTGCTGCGCAGAAACCAACCGTTACATCACATTATTCTCTGCGCAGCTGCGCGGCTCACCTCCCACCGCTCTCCCATCGAAAATGTGCCGTTCACTCGACGCTACACGTGATCATCTTCACAAGTTTTGCACTTTGGGTTCAGGTGGAAAACTTACCTTTTGCGATTCAGTGTTCACGATTCGGTACAGGATGGCTTCTTCCGAAGACCTTTCATAAATAAAGTTACAGAACGAAAAAGAAAAAAAAATAATAAGTTCAGATCTTGGACAGCGGGACGCAACAACAACCTCCCAGCATCTGTTGGTTACTAACCGCGCGGGCCGTCACATGGCCTTTTATATACTCCTGGCTCCAGACTCCCCTACCCCATCCCCCGCCACACTTCCCGCGCTTGGCTTCCCTTCCCTCAGCTGTGACCAATGAGCTTTCTTCTTTCAAACCCAACCCAGACAGCACTCCCAAGCCAAGCCACCGGCACCTTTGTGTTTCAGTGCGCATGTCAGAGTTCCCTGCCCCCAGCCCCCCAGCCGCCCGGCGCCCACTGACTGCTGCGTCAGACAGACAGACAAACAGGCCACGCCTGGCGCCTTGCAGCCCACACACCCATGATACCTGGGAAAATGTTGAGTGCACGACTGATACTCACTTAGTGTTTATATACATTTCAGAGAGAGAGAGAGAGAGAGAGAGAGGTGTCGTCTTTCCAATCCCTACCTTGCTTCTTTCCCTCTCAGCTTCTGTGGAGAGCTGAGAGTTTTCGGGGAAGAAGTCTGACATCTGCTTCCGTTTTTTAGAGGCAAGTATGATATGTTGATTGAACCAGTTACTCATTCCCTACCATCTCATCATTTGCAGTGTTACCAAGCTCACCAAGTATTTACCATACCCTGCAGTAACATTGATTATGAAATCCCTGCACCACCCTGTAACCTGTGTTCGTTCAGGGCTTTCCTTACCCAGCCTCTTCCTGCCCCTGCCTTAATATCACTCAGTCATTTCCTCTCATCACTTGTTTAAAGAGGGAGTAAAGGTTCTTTCTTTTATTCTCTTTTTATTCTATAGCATTCCTTTTACACAGTTTTCATTATAGTCACCCGACATGATTGCTCACCCCCTTCCACTGGCTGGCCTCTTCCTTTCCCTCCACCCTCCTCCCTCCCCACTCCTCCGCTCTCATCTCGCGCCACACACACTCTCTCTCTCTCTCTCTCTCTCTCTCTCTCTCTCTCTCTCTCTCTCTCTCTCTCTCTCTCTCTCATTTCCTTTCTTTTATCGACATTTCCTTAATTTTCCCTCCCTTTTCATCGTCACTCTCATGTTACTCCTTGCTTCCCACACGCCTCACAATAGTCTACCATTCTTGAGCTCTACCCACGCCTCACATCCTTCTCATCATGGAATGTCATATCTATCAACCCTCGTTACGCCTCGTTCCCAACACTTGGATGGTTGCTAAAATGTAAGAGGATGCTTGCACAAGTGGTTAAGCATTTTGAACTAACCATGTAGCTTGTTGTTGCTGTTGTTGTTGTTGTTATTGTTGTGGTTGCTGTTGTTGTTGTGGTTGTTGTTGTTACTGTTGTGGTGGTGGTGGTGTGCTTTCCTTTTGTGAAATAAGACAGGTATCATTCTCAAAGTCCATTAAGTTATTTCATGAAGGATATTCTTGATGATTTTGAAGTACAGCATTGCTACAAAAGATACATTAGAAAAAAAGAAAAGATAATGAAATGACCAACGATTGAAAATGAAAATATTACCAAAATGTAAAACGAAAAAAAAAAAATTGAAGACTTGAGTAAGATGATAAAATTGAAAAAAATATATAAATCAACAAAAATACATAAAACTAGACAAATATAGATAAAATGAAGTTACACGTGTCTTTAATCCTGTTTTTGTAGTTCCAGTGGCAGATTAATGAAATTTCTACACTGCAAACAGGAAAGACACTTGGGAAAGCAGCTAATCTTATGCGACCTTTGGAAATAGTCGTGGCGAGAGAGCAAAACATTTAAGTATATCCTATGACTAACAAGCAAATCATCATGTGAGTGTTATGTTTATGCTCTTATATATTAATTTGTTCAGCTTATCCTTCACTCAAACTTGTGAACATATCAAGATTAAGTTTTTGTTGTTTATTAGTTCGTTCAGCCTCTTCTTTATCAATCATTGCTGCTGTGTGAAGGTTGAATTTTCTGGTGTTGATTGATTATTCCTCTCCACATCCCAAGCCTCACTGTTCCCATACCAGTATTTAGAAACACCTTCCCTCCTCACTACGACAATTTTCTAATGCCACAGAAACAATTAACCGGGTTTTCAAGACACTTTCTCCTTTTAATGAACTAGAAAATTTACCAATCTATCACCAGAACCATAAAAATACTCATAGAAACACGAATAAAGTTAACTAAAGCCTTTGGAAAGCAGTGATGGTGAGAGAGCAGAGCGTTTCAAAACAGGAGCCTCTGAGTGTGGCGGATTGAGGTGTCTGGCATCGTGGACTCGTGGTGACAAGGGAAGGTTGGTTGCTAGAGTTTCTTATAGTTCACAGTTCTCGCAATATTTCCATCCATTTTTCTCGTTCAGTGTATCAGGGAGAGATAAGCCCGTTGGGAAATTTGACTCGTAGAACTATGAAGACTGATAACATTCAACTCTCGCAGTATTTTCAAACATCTGGTACTTGAACGTATTGGAAAATTGAATTCTTTAACACCTTCAGTACCGTGACGTGTTTTCATATTCATTCTGCTTACTATATGAAGATTTTACACAGCTTCAAAAACTTATGTGTGGGTTAAAATAGTGAAGACTGGGTGCACTAATCTTCTGACCTCCATAGACCCTTCCAGATGTAGTACATAAAATCGTCTAATCATACCCAAAACTCGTAGTAAAAATGCATCCCAGTAGTGAAGAGGTTAAACTGTCAAGACATTCATAGTTTACAGCTTTCTCAATACGTCAAGCTATATTATGTAAAACAATATATAAAATCAAAAGGGCCGCCGTGGTACAGTCAAACCACGCGCGCTTTGGGGTCCGAGGGGTCTCCAAGCGTACAGGTTCGAATCCTGTCCACGGTCCGAGTGTAGGTTGGGCTTCCTTACTCGGGTTAATGGTTCCTTAGTGGGTGGACTTTCAGATAGAAGGTACCACAAAAAGTACCTCCTTTAGTCCATAAATTCCCGAGAGAAGCCCACAGGGTATATAAAAAAGACAATAAAATACCTGGTCATTATGTTCTAAGTACTGCCACACCAAAGATTCCTTCACTGCATTAAAGTGAATGAAAGCCACACTGTACAGAACACTTGAATTCAGACACAAGGAAAAACTCTCCAAATATTAATTCACGCCTTGAGTGGTGAGACGCATTTTTACCATGAATTTTGAATATGAATCAACCATTTTATTTGCATTACGAAAGATTTATGAACGTCAGAGGATTAATGGTAAGTCTTCACTATTTTGATTACCCACATGAGTTTCTGAATCTGCGTAAAATCGCCAAATGGTAAAGCAGAATAGAAAATGGAAACGTGTCATGGCACAGAAGAGGTGAAGGTTAATGAAGCAGAGGACTTTATGATGCAACGTACGCACTCCAAGGACTCTTAATTAAGTTAGGTTAGACACTTTCCTCTCGTCTGGTTAGGTTAGGTTAGGTTAGACACTCCTCTCGTTGTCTATTTAAGATATGAGGTCAAAAACTTTATATATGCATTCAGAAACGCTTTGTTCTCTCACCACGAGCATTTTCCAAGGCCATAGAGATGATCAGCGCAGTTTTCAAGAGTGTTTCACCAGTTAATAATGTAGAAATCTTGCCACTCTGCCTCTAGGACTGTAAAAAACACCTTAAAAATAACTCGTGTAGATTTAAGTAAAGTCTAAGCACAGAAATGTTTGAGAATACGAGCTTAACATTCTTTTTCTGTTGTTGTCTGGTTGAGATATGAGGGCACCATTCTGTACTCGGCTTTATAATTCACTTTGATCTGCATTACTGATGAAGTTGTACACGCTGTCCCATGCAGGAGCGCCCTTGCCGTGTTGTTTACTACTTTATTCACGCCTCCTCCTTCAGTACCTTAAGACCAGAAAGTGTGCAGGATTTTCACTTCTACGGCATGTTTTTTTCTTCTTGCGTGATTTCTTCTCTATTTATTTTTTGTGTTATTTCTTCTTCTTCTTCTTCGTGTCTATTTGTGGTGCCTCTTCTTTCCTTCTTTATTTTTTTAAGTTATTTTTTTCCCTTTTTTCTTCTTCTTTATCTACTTGTGGTGTATTTCTTCCTTCCTTCCTTCCTTCCTTCCTTTTCAGTGTGCGGTACTTTAACATCAGAAAGTGTGCACGGTAATCACTCTACGTTATGTGTTTTCATGATCTAGCTCGCACATCGCTTCTCTTCAGTTCCATGACGCGTTTTCCTATTCATCCTGCTTACTATCTGGTGACTGTATACAGCTTCAGAAACTCATGTCGGGGATTAAGATAGTGAAGACTGTGGCCCATTAATCTTCTAACCTCCATAGACCTTTCCTAATGCCAAAAAAAAAATCGCCTGATCGCACATAAAACTCATGGTAGAAATGCGTCTCAGAACTGAAGGAGTTAAGAGTGGTCATTGTTGTTCTCACGGCGTCACTCTGCCTCGTGACTATCCCACACACACACACAGACACACACGTCGCTATGTTTGGGTTCGGTGGAGAAGGGTTGAGAAGGCAGTCCGTGCATAAGTGAATTAATTAATCATGTTCCTCAGTCAGTCATGTTTTGTTTCCCTCGCACTCTGCTGTGTAATTACTCGTTAACAAGGCAGCCAGTGTCCTCAGGAATGCCACTAGCGGGGTTGTGGGCCGTGCGGATCGTGGGGGTAGTGTGAGGCCTTGCTATGGGCGAGGTGAAATGGGCACCGTGGCTGACTTAAATCTGTCTTGGTGTAAACAAACCTGTAGCACTAAAGTCTCTCTCTCTCTCTCTCTCTCTCTCTCTCTCTCTCTCTCTCTCTCTCTCTCTCTCTCTCTTCCTTGCTTGCTTGCTTGCTTCCTTCCTTCCTTCCTTCCTTCCTCCTCCCTCTCTCTCTCTCTCTCTCTCTCTCTCTCTCTCTCTCTCTCTCTCTCTCTCTCTCTCTCTCTCTTCCTTCCTTCCTTCCTTCCTTCCTTCCTTCCTTCCTTCCTCCCTCCCTTCCTCTCTCTCTCTCTCTCTCTCTCTCTCTCTCTCTCTGTGTGTGTGTGTGTGTGTGTGTGTGTGTGTGTCAGGAAATGCACGTTCCACCTTCCGCTTCAGGCGTCACACAGCCACACGTGTTATAAAGCAGGCTGTGGCGATGGTGGTGGTGGCGGGGCAGCGTTACCATGGATACGCTCCCCCCCCCACCTGCTCGCTGAGAACAGACGAGCATTCAAAGCCGATAGCCCAATCTTTTCCCGCCAAATCTTGTGTAGGAGTGATGGGATACACGATTTCCTTACCTTTTACCTCCCTTGTGGTACAGAAACACATCTGCCTTGGTTTTCATGTATATTCTCTTTCATGGACTGTGGTAGATGAAAATGTATTGAAATTAGCTTTTATTTACACTCTCCTATATTCTTATGTGTATTCCATTTGTTATTCATCTATTTACTCTTGTTTGTCGTGTATATTCTCTTTCATAGACTGTGGCAAAGAGGAAATGTATTGAAATTCACTTTTATTGATACTCCTTTATTTTCTATAAATTCCATTTGTTATTCATCTATTTATTCTTCTTTTTTTCACTAGGACATCGACTCGTGCCCTTGGAAATAGGTACGTATTACACACAAGTTGATCCTCTCTCTCTCTAAGTACCAACCTGCAGCCTTCAAAACTGTCAAAACGTAACCAAAACACGTCAACTCTGCACTGAAACCCCTTGCCACTGTATACTGAGTAGTGCCTTGTATTGCCACCTGTCTTTCCCTCCATACCAGACGAGGCTGTTGTGTCTTTGTAACCCATACCACATTACAACCTCCATCCTCTCTCTCTCTCTCTCTCTCTCTCTCTCTCTCTCTCTCTCTCTCTCTCTCTCTCTCTCTCTCATTAATAATAGATATTCATATTTGTAATAACAAAACCATGAGAGAGAGAGAGAGAGAGAGAGAGAGAGAGAGAGAACCAGTCAGAGAGAGAGAGAGAGAGAGAGAGAGAGAGAGAGAGAGAGCCAGAGAGAGAGAGAGAGAGAGAGAGAGAGAGAGAGAGAGAGAGAGAGAGAGAGAGAGAGAGAGAGAGAGAGAGAGAGAGAGAGAGAGAGAGAGAGAGAGAGAGAGAGAGAGAGAGAGAGCGAGAGAGAGAGAGAGAGAGAGAGAGAGAGAGAGAGAGAGAGAGAGAGAGAGAGAGAGCAAGAGAGAGAGCAGAGAGAGAGAGAGAGAGAGAGAGAGAGAGAGAGAGAGAGAGAGAGAGAGCCAGCCAACCAAAGTGAGAGAGAGAGAGAGAGAGAGAGAGAGAGAGAGAGAGAGAGAGTAAGCGGGGGAAGGGGGACTACAAATATTGCTGTTCTACATGTAAAGAGGAGCAGGGAAGCAAAAGTGTGTGCGTGTTTGTGCGTTTATTGTTCCTCAAAGTGTGGGGAGTAGCGGGCGTCGTAGAGGAGATGGTGGACCTTGAGGCGGAACAAGTGTGAGCGGCGAGGGTCCAAAGTCTTGACCGCGGGCAGCAGACTGAGGAGGAACATTCTGTCACTGTCTCGCTCATCGTCAGACTGTCTCCTGAGCAGCTCCAGCCGCTGAGCCTCCAGTGTGAGGTAGTCAGCGTGCGTTGTGTTATCCCTCAGCCTCTTGGCACAGCTTGGCCTGATGATGTCGTTGAAGGAGGCATTGAGTCTCTCGTGGGCGTCCGGCGAGGCGTAGTTGTTCTCGTCAAACGCCTCGTACTCTGTGGCCTCCATCTCCTCGTTGTTCCTCTTGATGGTGATGGTGGGCATGTTGTTGCTCGGCATCCTCCTGGTGATCTTGTCCTTAATGAAGAACATGAGTCTGAACCAAGGCCACGAGCTGAGGTACTCCTCCGGCGCCAGGGTGGGGTCGCCAACCCTTCCTTCCGGCACTTTCTTCAGCTCCAGTCTGAACTGGTCGCGGAGGTTCTTGAATTTCTTCTTGGCCGCCTCATCTGCAAAGAAAAATAAGCCGTACAGTTGTTTGTTCACTCCCTGGTGTGGAGTGGTGCCTCTCACAACATACTGCTGTCCAGGAGCGGCCTCAACACTGAACTATCGTATTGCTAACCTGCTTCCTTCACAGGAGGTGGTGCCATCACCACCACCACCACTACACACGCACAAGCGTTAAGTAATCAAGCACACCTTGAGAGACCAACCTAGCAACATGTAGCACAGCATACTTGTAACATTGAAATACAAATCAAACAAGAGCAATGGTGCTGCTATTTTCTACATTGTTGTGAGGAAGGCTGCTGCTGTTGCTGCTGACCTCGTTTGTGTCGCAAGTGAAGGAACTAGCAGTAATATTGAAACATTCTTCGCTCCGTCTTAGCATGTGGCACCCCAGGCGACACACCCACCCCTTCCCCCACTGCCTCAGCCACTGCGTCCGCCACAACCACAACCAGTGCAGGCTGCGACACTTACCCGCATGCAGCCTGGCGGGGTGACGACCGTCTGTGTGGCTGGCTGACCCGCCACCACTTGGCCCAGCATGGGCTGACGTGCACACACCTCTCACTGACACAGCAACACACCAGCCTGACCACCAGTCCACCACGGCCCTCACCACGTGGTGGGCAGCCGCATCCGAGGAATGCACAGAGAGAGAGAGAGAGAGAGAGAGAGAGAGAGAGAGAGAGAGAGAGAGAGAGAGAGAGAGAGAGTGACTGTGGTGGGAGAGGGGTGACTCACCGCTCACTCCCAGTTTGCCGCCGATCCTCTTCCACTGTCTGGCGATGAAGACTCTGTCGCTGTGTTTGGTGTCCGAGGAGTCCCAGATGGCAGGGGTGTGAGACACTTCGTCGATGAGCTGCTCGATATCCATGGCAGCGGGTTGTATCGTGCTGGATGCTGCTGCTGGTGCTGGTGGGGGCTGGCGGGGAACAAGACTGCCGCTGCTCGCCGCCACCCGCGCGGGCTCGCGCTGTTGCCAGCTCGCTCTCTGCTGCGAGTCGATGGATTACAGTGGTGCTCCCTGATGCTCAGCTGCCTGCTCGCCCGCCCGCCCGCGTGCTCGCTCGCTCTAGCCCGCCCGCCTGGTGCACAGCCTGCAACCAGCAGGCCGCTTTTCCTCAGTGGGCGGCGTTGGCATCAGTCTGTATCACGGCTCCTGCGCCGCGTGGAGTCCCACCACCAATGCATGGAACAATGTGGAGGGACCGAGAGGTGTGGATCGGGATTACACAGAGTGGGAGGTTGGTGTGTGTGTCCACCACAACTTGCTACATATAATACATGTAGGTGAAAACATGAGCAGTGTCAGTGGGTACTCCACTCTCAAGGCCGAGGAAGGTCACTCCCAGACAGTTTACAAAGGCGAGGCGGCTCCACCACACATCCTCGGACAGAGCACCGCCTGTCCTTGGCAGTGAAGGCACAGTACACTACTTTGGTCAGTGTTTCATTAGCATTAAGGCGGACACTCAGTCAGTCAGTCAGCCAGTCAGTCAGCCTGAGGCAGCCACATTATGGACAGGAAAACAAGTACGTGGCAACTCTGGTGTGGCCGGACAGCCAGTGTGTAACGTTGTGACGGAGTGACGGTGTCCTCCCAGGGGACCACCACGCACCTCTCCCTGTGGGTGTGCAGGGTGGCTGCGGCTTGTGGCGCTATGGGTGTAGGGAGCGAGTGTTAGGAGTGGCCGCCACACCGAGGCTTTGGTCAATGGTGACACCTGCTGCTGGGTGGCGTGGCGGTGGCCTGCGTGGGGGCGGATGGGCAATACAGCAGGTGTGGGTGAGATGGGGGGGGGAATGATGAGGAAGGAGCAGGATTGGGTGGATGGATGAGAGGAGTGAGCGTGGATTCTTGCATTGGGAGGTTGCATGACATTGTGTTACAGCTGTATGGATGATGTAACAGGAGACAAGCGGTGAATGTTTTTTGTTGACACCAGCTGACACACCAGCGTAAGGAGGAAGGGGTGGAGGCGTCTTGCAAGGGACAGGAGTAGTTAGTGAACACCTACCGAAACGACAATTACTCTCAGTGGTTCAGGGGTGATGTGAACTTGTCATTAGAACCAGCTGTGACCTCATTGAACGTTTTCCTTTGTGTCTCGCAGCACAAGGGGACAGTCACAGCGTGCCCTCAAAACACAGTTCTTCCTTCACAAAGCATCTAACTACACACACATTCTCCACGATAAATTTAAAAATGGAGAAAGAATAAAAAAAATGACTCGCTTACCATCCTTGGAGTCTTCTTTTGATTAGTTCTTATTAAACTTGTTTGGGGACTGGCATCTCAGTGGGACTTTTTTTTATTATTATTAATTTTTGTTGTCCTTTGCTGGTCTTCTCTCTTACATAAAAGGAAAAAAAGAGAGGCGCCCCACGTGAACCAATCCGCACCTTGACCTTTCTTTCACTTTTACCTTCCCATCCCAACACGCCTCAGCAAAGCAAGACATTCACCATTAACCCCTTCAGTACTGGGACACATTTTTTCCTTAAGATCTGTGTACAGTTAGACCATTTTATTGACATTAGGAAGGGTCTATGGAGGTCGGAAGATTAATGGCTACAGTCTTCACTATTCTAACCCCTTCAGTACTGGGACACATTTTTTCCTTAAGATCTGTGTACAGTTAGACCATTTTATTGACATTAGGAAGGGTCTATGGAGGTCGGAAGGTTAACGGCCAAAGCCTTCACTATTTTAATCCCTCACATGAGTTTCTGAAGCTGTATAAAATCACCAAACAGTAAGCAGAATGAATATAGAAACGCGTCATGATACTGAAGGGGTTAAACAGTGAGCCAGACAGACACACACGATAGACAGACAGACAGACACCACTCCTAACACACTCATTCATTCAAAACTCCCTGACATTTCCTTCTTCCTTGCCCTGATTTACCATTCATTACCAGTTCATTGCCAGGTGAGCTCGGACAGGTAAACGGGAGCTGCGGGTTGTGTAGCGGCGATGTGACGGTCAAATAATGGATTACGATTAACCTTAGATGGTGATGGTGGAGTGTCGAGGAAGGTGAGGTGGTGGTGGTGGTAGTGGTGGTAGGGGGTTGTGGTTGGTTGTAGCAGAGAGCAGGTGAGGTAGAGAAACGGGTTGCTGTGAGGGGAAGGTCGAGGTGGTGGTGGTAGTGATGGTGGTTGTTGGTGGTGGTGGTGGTTAACATAAAGTAAGTGAGGTTACATCATATATCAGCTTCAATGCGTGTCTGTGTGTGTGTGTGTGTGTGTGTGTGTGTGTGTGTGTGTGTGTGTGTGTGTGTGTGTGTAATCTCCATAAAGAGTTAGAAAATCTCTCTCTCTCTCTCTCTCTCTCTCTCTCTCTCTCTCTCTCTCTCTCTCTCTCTCTCTCTCTCTCTCTCTCTCTCTCTCTCTCTCTCTCTCGAATTTCCTCTTACCGTTTGCTCATCAATGCCAAAGACCAAGAGAGAGAGAGAGAGAGAGAGAGAGAGAGAGAGAGGCCTATAAGCTATCACGAGAGGCACTGAAGAGGGGAGATGAAAGGGGTAAGTGTGTGCTGGTGCAGGTGAGGTAGCGAGGCAGCGAGGTGAACGTGTTGGGTGTAGGAGATGGTTATGCTCAGGTAAGAACAGGTAACTTTTCCCAAGGTAACCCTCTCCCTTATCCACTGTGAAGACCATGTACCATAACGCCACACACTCTGCACCTCTGTTCAAAAGGCTCCACTCCGAGGCACACGTGTTAGTTAATGGAAGTGGTAAGTTAATATTCGTTCAAGCACTAAAGGCTGAAGGAAAAGAAAAGAAGCGGAACAATATGAGAGGAAAAAAATGATAAAGAAAAGGAAATAATAGAATAAATATCAAATCTGCACGGGTTATTGATTTTTGTTATGGTTATAGAGAAAGATTAGCAAGATTACTGCATTGGTAGGAGATGCAGTGTCGTGAGGCTGTTGTGTGTGTGTGGACTTTGGAATTTGGTGTGGTGAGGGAGCGGGGAGTGGAGTGTGTGGATACTGGACGGAGGTGTTGGTGAGCAGTGTTGGCTGTGAGGGCTGCATCTAGGGGCGATGTTACCACTGTGCTTGCTTCGTTTGTTAATTGTACAATTATACATTTATATTGCACAAAATAGTGCAGTACACTGGCCGGTGTCAGCCCGCCAGTGAAGGAACTCCATTCCCTCTCCCGGTGAGTGAGGTGGTTTTGAGGCGCGGTGAGGTCATGGGACAGGGGGTGCTGCTTTTAGCACCTCCAGCAGCAGGTCTCAGGGGGTGTGGCGGATTAGCAGGACACGTGTGGCTGCTCAAGAGGCCGCCTGTGGGAGTGTGGGATGGCTGCAGCTGGCCTTGGTCTGAGGAGGGCGGTGGCGGGGCAGGACAGGTGGCAATGCACCAGTGGAAGGTGACTGTGCCCCCCGCAATGGGCACACTCCTGTCCCACAAAGTCCATCCTCTCTGGGGTGGTGGTGGGCGGCGTGGAGGGGATGATGGCTGGTGGCTCTCTGTGGTGGTAGTTGTCTCGTGTCGCGGTGAAAAGGTTGCAGTGACTCGTGATAAATGTGCTGCGTGTGAGATTTTGCGTGAGATTTTGTGTTGCTTATCGTATTCTCAAACACTTTTGTGCTTCACTTTCACTTCACGTTCAAGCTTTATTTAAGTTTATACGAGTTTTAAGGTGTTTTTTTTTTTTTTTACAGTTCTAGAGGCAGAGTGACAAGATTTCTACATTATTAACTGGAGAAACATTCTTGAAAACCCCGCTAGTCACCTCTGTAGCCTTGGAAATTAGTCGTGTTGAGAGAGAAGAGCATTTTTAAGATGTTTGTGCAGTTCTAGAGGCAGAGTGACATATCTTAAGTATATCGAGTAGGTTTCTTGACATCTGTGCCTGCCGTTGGGAGAGATGTCTTGCCAAGAGAGTTTTGTGCTGATGTCTCCTTACTCACGATGAGGGAAGACGGAAACACACAAGGAATTGATACATCTATTGAAGAAACACACACAATAAGATACCCGAGCACCCCCGCCTTGCCTTGCTGGTGATATGATGGTACAGTACGTCCTGACAGAAGCGCGGACGGTGAAAGATGCGAGTGAGTCAAATGGAAGGTTTAAACTGATTGGGTCCGACACCATGAAGTGAGGAAGGTGAGATGACAATGGAATGCGGGTGTGTATGGAATGTCCGCGTTGCGTGAGATGGTGTAATCGAAATTGAGGCTATATTGAAAAGGAAATACATGATGAAGAAAATATTACAATAGATGATCCACAAGAAGACACACAATATATGATACAGACAAGATTTCTACATTATTAACATGAGAAACACTCTTGGAAACGCCGCTAGTCATCTTTGTAGCCTTGAAAATTAGTCGTGGTGAAAGAGAAGAGGATTTTTAAGATGTTTTTGCAGTTCTAGAGGCAGAGTGACAAGATTTCTACATTATTTACATGAAAACACTCTTGAAAACCCCGCTAGTCATCTTTGTAGCCTTGAAAATTAGTCGTGTTGAGAGAGAAGAGGATTTTTAAGATGTTTTTGCAGTTATAGAGGCAGAGTGACAAGATTTCTACATTATTTACATGAGAAACACTCTTGAAAACCCCGCTAGTCATTTCTGTGGCCTTGGAAAAGAGTCGTGGTGAGAGAGCAAAACGTTTCTGAATATGTTTTTTTTGTATCGACCAAATCTAAATGGGTGTTTTTAAGCGCATTTGTTTCCCTTCGCTGGCTTTCCCTTCTTACATGATGAAATAATAATAATGGTAATGGTAGCGCCTGAGTCACATTTCCCTGGTGGTAATGGTTGACTCACGCCTCAACTTCCTTATCTAATCTTGCTTGTTTCGGAAAGGAGAGATAAGAGGGCGTTATCAGTGAGGGCAGGTAAACACACACACACACACACACACACACACACACACACACACACACACACACACACACACACACACACACACACACACACACACACACACACACACACACACACACATGAGTTATCTTAGTGTTAGATAGAAGTACTGGAGGTTTTGTTTGTCAAATGTGAGAGTATCTTAATCTTGTTTGTTCTCTCTCTCTCTCTCTCTCTCTCTCTCTCTCTCTCTCTCTCTCTCTCTCTCTCTCTCTCTCTCTCTGAGGAAAGGAAAATTATCTGAATGTAACATGAAGTCCCAATTATTACTATTTTTTTTATCTATTCATGTGTTTATTTTGGTCAGCCAGTCATATCTCTCTCTCTCTCTCTCTCTCTCTCTCTCTCTCTCTCTCTCTCTCTCTCTGTAAAGTCGCTATGAAGGAAATTGTTGCCTGCGCGCTGAGGTGGGGAGGTGGGGAGGTGGGGGGGCGGGGTGTGCCTGGGGGAGTATGGGTGGGTTGTACTTTACTTATTAAGGAATTATTTTTTCCCCACACAAAGGGAATTTCCTAATTTTTCGCTACGTTTCATTTACTTTCACATCAAATCTGTAGTCGCTGGACCGCTGGTTCTCTCCGTGGTAGTGCAGTGTGTCCCAGTTCCTGATGATACTTGTCCATTAATGTCGTGCGGGTGGTTGTGGTGGTGGTGGTGGTGGTGGTGGTGGTGGTGGTGGTGGTGTGGTAGTGGTGGTGGTGGTGGTGGTGGTGTGTTCCATTATGTTTCTGTCCCAAGAGTTCTCGGTGACAGGGAAGAGACAGTATACCGTGAAATTACCGTTCCCTCTCTATTCATGCGGGCGTGTAGGCCTACCTCTTCCGGTGATGTCAGGAATACCAGGGTTAATAATAGACCCTGAGGAATACCAGGACGACCATAAGCGAGTGACATCGTGGGGGAAATAACAAATCTTTTATCGTCATGTGCAGAGAGAACAGTCTTCTTCGTTTTGCTGGTAATGACATCTCCGTTATTGTTGTGTTTGGAATAATGAACGCTTTTCTCTCCTCCCGGGTAGATGTCGTCCAGCGCAGGGCAGTAGTTATGGGGCTCAATTTCGCGGCCACTGGGAACACCTTTCAGTCTTTGAAGTTTATCATTATTATTACCTTCTCCCACGATCATGAGGGAGTATGACTTTGCCTGCAGGACGATGACCTCATCAATGCGTTTCTCCCCAACTTCACTCTTCATTAAGCCAAACCGACCTCGCCTATAGTCCGGCTCAAATATGAAGGCCGCTGAGGGGGGAGACCTAATGGTGACTCCCCGGCTGCGGCGTCGCCAAGCATCGTGGCACATGTTTCGATCTCATTATTAGCTTACATCTTAATGAACCGTCATAAAAGTGTATTCCTCTAAATTTCTACTAAGGATGTATAGAGAGGTTTGAATATTGTTTTAGTGTAATGAAGACAATGATTTTGTATAGATACCACAAAATGTAGCACCACTGCTCTCCAACGTAGACCACCGGACTACGTTGCCCTCGGATTGCACACCAGACACCTGCAGAGAGCAGACTTCTTACTCAAGGCTGCGAATAGGATACAGGTATCTGTGGGAAGTGATACATCGACCAGATGGTGATGCCCGTGACAGAGACACAACATGTAACGTCATAACAACACGCACCGGAAAAACTGTCCGTACAGAGTGTAGGCTGTGTGGTGAGAGCAATAAACATACATACCGCCACTATATCATGGACTGTGCTAAGCTACAGAAATATCGGAAAACTGGTTTATGTAGCATCAACAAGGTGGAACATTTCGCTGACTCACAAGTCTAAGCGAATCAAGGCTGCCTACCCCAAGTTCCTTCAAGCTAGGTAGTGAGTGAGCGACCAAAGGGAACAGTGACATTGCATTACCACAAGATAATATTACATTTTACCTCTAAACATTTCTATTGCTATTGTTGTTGCTATATTCATTATTATTGTTTTATCATTACTATTATTTTGTCATTATTATTATTATTATTATTATTATTATTATTATTATTATTATTATTATTATGATTGTTAGTTATTAGTTATTATTATTTTTGTTATTATCGTAATGATGATGATGATAATGATGGTAGTTTAGACACACTGGGCTGGTTAGGTTAGGTTAGGTTAGGTTAGGTCTCTGCTTCCTCCTGGTTATCTTCAGAGGCAGAAGGAGAGTGATAACGAACAGCTGTGAACAGAATATTAATAGTTCATCATTTACACACAGGGACGAGATAGTGTGTGTGTGTGTGTGTGTGTGTGTGTGTGTGTGTGTGTGTGTGTGTGTGTGTGTAAAAGCAGGTGTAGGTAGTAAGGACAGCCTGCTCTCTCTCTCTCTCTCTCTCTCTCTCTCTCTCTCTCTCTCTCTCTCTCTCTCTCTCTCTCTCTCTCTCTCTCGCCAATCAATAGTTGAGAGAGAGAGAGAGAGAGAGAGAGAGAGAGAGAGAGAGCATATATTAACATTATGACGAGTCCTCCTCCTCCTCCTCCTCCTCCTCCTCCTTATCCATACTTTGAGATAAGGAAAACTATGTCCACTTTTCACATTTCAGTAAGGAGAAAAGTCAAGAAAATGATGTGAAATGAAAAATTGAAATAAAAAGAAGCGAGAAATCTTGTGAGGGGAAAATCATTAGGTTTGAAAGGTGAAGGGGAATCTACACCTGAGTAATTGGCAAGGTGTGTACAGACAGGTGTGTGTGTGTGTGTGTGTGTGTGTGAGGGACAAGTCGGCAGGTGTGTGAGTTTACCTGGTCCTCTTATGACTTCCTGTTCCGTGTCTCTTATTATTTTTTTTATTTATTTACTTATTATTGATATTTACTTTTTTTGCCCATATGCCACCACCTGCTCTTCAGTGTATGGGTGTATGGGTTGGTGTGGTAGAGAGTTAGGGTGTGCGTGTGTATCGGGGGATTATCGTAACATCAGTGGTGTGTCAGATGCCTACATCATAAGTGCAATATGAGAAATATGAAGATACAAGAAATAAAGATATATGGATGTATGATAGTTCGCCAGTATGCGGTGTGTAGTCGTATCCAGCCATAAAAGAGATTAGGAAGGGCAGGAAGGTCAACAGGAAACATTTGATGACCCAGGTCAGTTGACCCAGGGCAGCCCGGGCAGATAGATATAGCCCAGGTCAGGTAAACATCCTGTGGTATGGTTGTCGTCTTGGATGTTGTTCATACCACACGTGGAGTTCACGTGAGCTTGGACTTGATTGGTGAACGGTACATTCTGAGGGGCGTGTTGTGTGGGTCAAGACACGCCCCATAAGTTCCTGAAGGAAATTGTAGAGGATTGGGGCAGAGAGAGAGAGAGAGAAGCAGAGAGGACAACCGCGGCTCTAAGCGGGCCACCCTCGGCTGCATAGCTGAGGGCGGCGTTTTGTACTTCATATATAACCAGTAAGTGGAGCTTATAAGTTGCAATGCAGTCTTTTGAGGTAAATTAGAATGGAGGAAGAAACATGATAGGAGGTTTAGGTATTATGTGGTATTAGTTTATTATGGTTTATGTGGTTGTACTTTGGTTCATAATGACGTCGTTATATACTTGCGTTTTCATCTATGAGTAAGGGAATTTGTATACGGCTACCTACGTATGTGCATGTGTGTTGCTCTGACGAATAAGTTACATAACATATTTACTAGTGTGTAATTGTGTACGAAGTTAACGTGGTTCCATGTATGGGTACCAAGAGAAAGAGATTACTTGAGGAAGTCACTTGTGTGGAAATATCAATATTTGTCATTATATTTCGGTGGTGTTACGTTGTCATTTTGTTGAACGGAGTCTGGTAATTATATGTGTATGGTAATATATTTGGTGGTACGTCATGTGGTTGCTTGCATTCATGTACCAAGTAAAGGTCATCCTTATATACGGGTAGCTGGGAAAAAGGGGTAATATTGTACGTACTACGTATGAGATTTACGGATAAATAAAGCACCGTGTTCAGATGTTGTAATACGTTATGAAGATATAGTGGATGATGTTTGAAGTGAAATCCGTTTTGATGCGAGAATATGTACGAGATTAATGTAACTCTTAAGGATGTTTGTAAGAGAAATTGTAGTAATTGCAGTGGAGAAGGCAACAGAAAGAGTTGTGATTGTTACTTGTCGGCGCCGTATCGAACACCTTATGTATAGATATTATTTTGTTAATTAAAGATAGAAAAAACCTTTGACTATTTATAGCCAGTAGCTAGACAATTTGTGCAACGTCGTGCAACAGCTCGGATCACGACAGACTTACTGTATTCACAAGCAGAACAAACAAATTACCTAACAAAGAGTCAATTTAACCCTTTCGGTATTGGGACGCATTTTTACCATGAGTCTTGTGTGTGATTAGACCATTATATTTGCATTAGGAAGAGTCTATGGAGGTCGGAAGATTAATGGGTAGAGTCTTCACTATTCTAACCGCCACATACGTTTCTGAAGCTGCTGATGTCAGTAAAATCATTTAAACACACACAAACTAAGAAGACATGCGTTCCAGTACTGAAGGGGTTTATATGAAGATTTTAGTTTACTCTGGGGATGTGTGTGGTATGCAGCCAGCCAGCCAGCCACCACCAGCGGCCAGCCAAAACACACCTGTCGTGATCCGAGCTGTTGCACTTCAAACATCATCCACTATATCTTCATAACGTATTACAACATCTGAACACGGTGCTTTATTTATCCGTAAATCTCATACGTAGTACGTACAATATTACCCCTTTTTCCCAGCTACCCGTATATAAGGATGACCTTTACTTGGTACATGAATGCAAGCAACCACATGACGTACCACCAAATATATTACCATACACATATAATTACCAGACTCCGTTCAACAAAATGACAACGTAACACCACCGAAATATAATGACAAATATTGATATCTCCACACAAGTGACTTCCCTCAAATAATCTCTTTCTCTTGGTACCCATACATGGAACCACGTTAACTTCGTACACAATTACACACTAGTAAATATGTTATGTAACTTATTCGTCAGAGCAACACACATGCACATACGTAGGTAGCCGTATACAAATTCCCTTACTCATAGATGAAAACGCAAGTATATAACGACGTCATTATGAACCAAAGTACAACCACATAAACCATAATAAACTAATACCACATAATACCTAAACCTCCTATCATGCTTCTTCCTCCATTCTAATTTACCTCAAAAGACTGCATTGCAACTTATAAGCTCCACTTACTGGTTATATATGAAGTACAAAACGCCGCCCTCAGCTATGCAGCCGAGGGTGGCCCGCTTAGAGCCGCGGTTGTCCTCTCTGCTTCCTCTCTCTCTCTCTCTCTCTCTCTCTCTCTCTCTCAACCTCTACAATTTCCCTTCAGGAACTTATGGGGGTGTGTCTTGACCCACACAACACGCCCCTCAGAATGTACCATTCACCAATCAAGTACAAGCTCAAATGAACTCCACGTGTGGTACGAACAACATCCAAGACGACAACACTACCACCGGATGTTTACATGACCTGGGCGATATATCTGCCCGGGCCTGGGTCATTAAATGTTTCCTTTTGACCCTCCTGCCCTTCCTAATCTCTTTTATGGCTGGATACGGTTACACACCGCATACTGGCGAACTAGCATACTTCCATATATCTTTATTTCTTGTTTCTTATATTTTTCATATTTCACTTATGATGTGCGCATCTGACAAGTCCTCGTTATACGGTACATATGCGTTCCTGAACACCTTACCACAAATCGAAATTACCGTATACCGAACCCATTATAACAAGTAAAAATAGAGAATGCGTTCCAGCACGTCAAAAGTAACCCCGACAGTAATTCAAATACATGAAAATCGTCATAAAAAAATTGTAAAGTATTGCGCAAAAGAAATAAATAGAAAATGTTTTTATTTCCCTTTCATTCGCCATGTATTGTATCAGATGATGTCCCTCCCGAGGCTAAGGGACAGTAGGGATTTCACCCCTTACTCATCTTCCGCTGAGTTTGCAGACGAGGATAGGACGTCGTCATCTGCACTGTCGGAAGCAGATGCAGAAGGGCCAGCTGTAGCAGGGTTGGCACGTTTCACTGGTTTGAAGAAAGAGGATATGGAGGAAGGGTCAGCCGTAGAACTGTCGGCAGCGAATGTGGAAGGGCCCGCTGTAGCAGGGTCGGCAGGTGTGACAGGGACGCCATGTCTGATTGGCTTGGAAGAGCGAGTAGATGGAGGACTGTTTAGTTTTTCTTGTTTTTTCATCATAGATTTCTTGATAAATCTTGACACTTTTCTCTACGTCATGAGCCACTTTGCTACTCCTGGCAGGATTTGGGTCACGTTCCTTCAGGGTTTCCAGAGCTTTTTCGATACCACCGAGACATTCTCTAAGAGTTTTGATGTCCAGGCCACGCACAGGTTCTTCTTCCTCATCTCCCTCTTTTCTGCCTCCTGTGATGCTTTGTCTTGCTCTCTAAGTTCATCATTTGAGAGAGGTTCAGCATGGCTTTCCAAAAGATCTTGAACATCATCATCAACTTCATGGAAGCCAGCCCTATGGCACAGATTTACTATGTCATTTCTGATCGCACCGATGTCGTCTTCAGCGAAGCCTGAGAAGTCATGCGCATTCTGGCCATACTGTAGACGTCTTCACTTCGTCCCAAGATGACTTGATGTTATCTAAGGCGTGCTTGATGTTATATGACTTCCACCATTCCCTGATAGTGTGCTTGCCAGGCCCATCTGTGCCCTTCATCAGTTGCTGCATGGTTCACCGCTGGTAGTAGGCTTCAAATGTTTGCCATGATTATTATGAATATATTTGTGCTTGCAATAGACCCTTTAATATTCCACTTATTTATCTAATTAGTAATGCATGTAAGTAATATGTAATGCAGTTAAAGAAAAAAAGGGGGGAAGGGAGGGGAAGAGATAACAGGCTCCAGTACTGGTGAAGTTATAGTCAGTAGTGTGAGTGGCGGGGCCCGGGGAGGTGTGGCGTGGACCATGTCAGTGATGATGTCACCCCTGCTCCCCCGCGCTGGACCCTCGGATGACCTGTGGATACCGTACCTATGAATTTTTCTTGTAAATGAATAGTCTTTTGAAATAGTGGCGGTGAAGCGCAGCGGGATTTGAGAATGAGAATATGAGGTGGAGAAACAAAAACAACATCTGATTTCTTCTCGTAGGAAAGAAGTGTAACAGAAAACCACATCCTGTCAAGTGGAGAGTGGCGTCTTTATGAAGGGAAACATGTGGAGGATGTGTGGGGATAGGGTGACGCTACATCCTGGAGGAGTCATGTTTAGTCTCTCTCTCTCTCTCTCTCTCTCTCTCTCTCTCTCTCTCTCTCTCTCTCTCTCTCTCTCTCTCTCTGTCAAGCCACCCCTTCAATGCTTTCGTTTTCTTTGATGTATTTGCTCCCTGCGTGGTTGTCGAACACACACACACACACACACACACACACACACACACACACACACACACACACACACACACACACACACACACACACCAGTGGAAGAGAGAGAGAGAGAGAGAGAGAGAGAGAGAGAGAGAGAGAGAGAGAGAGAGACTGGGTACTGCATTCTTCCCTCCCTACCCACACTGTCCCAAGATGTCCTCTCGTTCTTTGCCTTGATGTCCTTCCTTCACCCTTTCCTTTTCGTGTCCAAATGTCCTATTATTTAGCCTCTTAACGTGGACATTTATCTATTTATTTGGACATTATTTATTTATTTATTTGTTAGTATCTATTTCTCTATCCACTTGCATTATTGAGAATTAAATATCTTTCTTCGTTTAGTCTTCTCTGTCCCAAAACTTTATCTATCATTATTACATCTTCCTCTTCTTCTTCTTCTTCTTCTTCTTCTTCTTGCTATTTAATTATTTGACATTTAGCTTCTTTTTCTCCTTTCCTACATAGGTATCCCCGCCTCGCATCTCCTGTAACTGGCTGGACACGAGGAAACGTAAGTATTTAGTCCCTCGTATTTTTCCTCAGTTTCCCATAAAATTTAATAAAGAAAACTCAATCTCTCCGTTTTCTTTGAGGGTGTGAAGAGGCATACTGTGATAAACATTCTTCACCTTTGTTTTGGTTCAGTTATTTATGATTTTATGATTAACGCCTTCAGTAGCATGACGCGTTTCCATATTCTTTCTGGTGACTATTTGGTGGTTTTATACAGCTTCAGAAACTAATGCTGGGGGATTAAAATGGTGAAGACTGTGGCCATTAATCTTCTGACCTCCATAGACCCTTG
>NC_059262.1:6277500-6282500 GCF_017591435.1 Portunus trituberculatus | reverse complement strand
GGCCCTCACTCCCTCCAGGTGGTCCGCAGCACCAAGCTTCTAGGTGTCTTGGTGGATGATCAATTATCATGGAAGCAGCATGTTTCCAACATCATCAGGTCAGCCTCATACAAGATCTATATGCTGCGCCGACTCAGGTCCCTGGGAGCACCGGCAGATGAGCTGAGGGGAGTGTACCTCACCTTTATACTCCCTAAGCTCATGTACGCCGCCCCAGCGTGGTCCTCCTCCCTGAACCTCACACAACAACAGCTGAAGAGGGTTCAGAAGAGGGCGTTCAGGGTCATCCTTGGGCCTGCCTACAGGTCTTACGAGGACGCCCTGACCTGCCTGAGTCTGCCGAGGCTGGCCACAAGACACCAGGAAGCCTTGGAAAAATTTTGGGAAGGACTGCTGTATCATCCACGTCTCCGCCACCTGCTACCCCCAGACGTGCCTTCCCCTGCTCGCGCCACCCGACACCAGAATCTCGTGGCGCCCTTAAGAGCACCGCGCACTGACCGGTACCACCTTAGCGCGGTGCCCACTATGGTGCGAGCCATAAATCAATAAATCAATAAGTGTATTCTTGGTTAAGTTAGATCCACAGTTAGGTTAAGCATTTCATTGTTTTAATGCCCCCACCCCCTGTACATTTTCAGTGTAAATTTTTTGTTGCACTGCCAAATTAATAAACCGTATATTATTATTATTATTATTATTATTATTATTATTATTATTATTATTATTATTATTATTATTATTATTATTATTACACACACAGAAGTAGCACAGAATAGCTTGCATAACCTGTGTGTGTGTGTGTGTGTGTGTGTGTGTGTGTGTGTGTGTGTGTGTGTGTGTGTGTGTGTGTGTGTGTGTGTGTGTGTGTGTGCGTGTGTGTGTGTGTGGGTGTTTGTGGGTGTTTTGTAATCACACTCATAAAAAATAAATAATAACAGTTTTTCACATTAAACTGAACGAAATGATGAGAAATGTAAAGAAAAAAAAATGCTTAAAAATGTTGGAATGTTTTGATGTGTGTGTGTGTGTGTGTGTGTGTGTGTGTGTGTGTGTGTGTGTGTGTGTGTGTGTGTGTGTGTGTCAGGAATCGTGGTAGTGAAATAATTTGATCCTGATTTCATTCTCTAATTAATTCATTTTTTTCCACTTTTTTCAATCCTTTCCCTATTTTTTCACACTAATTAACAGAGTGACTTTTTTCCCGCCTTTTTTTTCTTACTTTTACTTTTTTTTTCTTTACTGTTTTACTTTATTTTCAGTGTAGTAATAGTAGTAGCCTTTATCTTCCTCCTCCTCCTCCTCCTCCTCCTCCTCCTCCTCCTCCTCCTCCTCCTCCTCCTCTCCAGTTTACGTTAGTTCTCCCGATATTGCATTCCTTTGTTTGTTTGACAGGTAACTCAACCCAACACAAGGCTACATAACAAACTTTCCAGGAATACTGTGTTTACAAGTGGTGGTGGTGGTGGTGGTGGTGGTGGTGGTGAGAGATAGGTATGTGTGAAATGTGTCTCTATTTTCTCTCTCTTTCTCTCTCTCTTTCTCTCTATTTTTTTCTTCTTCTCTTTCTCTCTTTCTTTTTAGGTATGTGTGTGAAAAGTCTCTCTCTTCTGTCTCTCTCTTTCTTTTTCTCTATGTGTGAAAAGTCTCTCTCTCTCTCTCTCTCTCTCTCTCTCTCTCTCTCTCTCTCTCTCTCTCTCTCTCTCTCTCTCTCTCTCTCTCTCTCTCTCTCTCTCTCTCTCTTTCTTTTCCTCCCATAATTCCGAAGTTTCCCATAAAAACCATCATAGAAAACTGTACTGATTCGTTTTCTTTGATGTCAAATATCTAAGAGAGAGAGAGAGAGAGAGAGAGAGAGAGACTTGATTCTGGCTATACGAGTTTTTTATTTATTTATTTATTTATTTATTTTTGTTATCGCGTCTCGTAGGGGCAAAATATCAGCTGCTGTTTGAATCTCGATCTTGTACTTTCTTTGTGTTCTCTCGTGTCGCGGCAGCCTCATAGATAGCGCTGCTTGACATCCGACAAACTTGAACCTTCACATAAACTGGCGGGAAATTTAAAAAGGCAAGGCGTAATAGGTAACAATTGTACAACTCTCTCTCTCTCTCTCTCTCTCTCTCTCTCTGGTAAATAGATATATGGATAAATGGGAGTTAGTGGATGGAGTAGTAGTAGTAGTAGTAGTAGTAGTAGTAGTAGTAGTAGTAGGAGGAGGAGGAGGAGGAGGAGGAGGAGGAGGAGGAGGAGGACGAGGAGGAAGAAGAAGAAGAAGAGGAAGAGGAGAAAGAGGAAGGATTAAGAGTCCTCTCTCTTTTATGATGTTAAGAGGTGTGTGTGTGTGTGTGTGTGTGTGTGTGTAAGAGAGGATATTAAATCGTTGAAGGTAAATACTTACATGACCTACTTCTGTGTGTGTGTAGGTGTGTGTGTGTGTGTGTGTGTGTGTGTGTGTTTTACTGTTTGTTTGATCTGCTGCAGTCTCTGACGAGACAGCCAGACGTTACACTACGGAACGAGCTCAGAGCTCATTATTTCCGATCTTCGGATAGGCCTGAGACCAGGCACACACCACACACCGGGACAACAAGGTCACAACTCCTCGATTTACATCCCGTACCTACTCACTGCTAGGTGAACACCACCTACACGTCAAAGGAGACACACCCGGCCGGGGAATCGAACCCCGGTCCTCTGGCTTGTGAAGCCAGCGCTCTAACCACTGAGCTACCGGGCGTGTGTGTGTGTGTGTGTGTGTGTGTGCGATAGTTTGTTTAATTTTGTGAATGGTAAAGGTAGTAGTAATAGTAGTAGTAGTGGTAGTGGTAGTAGTAGTAGTGTTGGTGGTAGTAGTAGTAGTAGTAGTAGTAGTTGTAGTAACAAACACAAAATGATAACTACTACTACTAGTAATACTACTGCTAATACTACCACCACCACCACCACCACCACCACCACCACCACCACCACCACCACCACCACCAGCGAGTAATCACATGGTCTTCAACCTTGTGTCGCTTTCAATCTTGTATTACGTCGGTCACTGCTCCCCACTCCCACTCTGAGGCTGCGCTGGTGGTGGTGGTGGTGGTGGTGGTGGTGGTGGTGGTGTGTGATTCTTCCTGTTTTTTTCTTTTCTTTTCTTTTTTTTCCTTGTTATTGTTGTTTTTGTTGTTTATTGTTATTTTCATCATTTTTCTTCATTTTCCTTCTTTTTCTTTTTCCTTTTGTTGTTATTCTTGTTCTTGTTTTCCTCCTCCTCCTCCTCCTCCTCCTCCTCCTCCTCCTCCTCCTCCTCCTCCTCCTCCTCCTCCTCCTCCTCCTCCTCCTGTACTGTCCTGTCTCTCTTATCTGTAGCCAGTTAGAAGTAGTTACCAAACAGCCTCGAAAGGACCAAAATGTCTGTTGCTGTTTGGCTTTCCTTTGTATTCCACCACCACCACCACCACCACCACCACCACCACCACCACCACCACCACCACCCACTCCTTCCCTCCATTCAATCTCATATTTCCTAGAGTGTCTTTCCTCTTTCGCTGTCACATTCCCAGCAATCAATTAAGTGTCACGTGTGTTTCCACCTGTGCTGTGTTGGTTATACAGCTTCCCTCCCACCTGTACCTTGCCCACCTTTACCTGTAATTAGAGGGCTCCTTTCTCTCTCTCTCTCTCTCTCTCTCTCTCTCTCTCTCTCTCTCTTGTTTCTCTTTTTTCTCTCAGTTTCTCTCTGTTTCTCTTTCTCATTTTCTCGCTCTCTTGCGTTCTCTCTTTTATCTCGCTCTCTCGGGATCTCTCTTTCTCTCTTTCTCTCTCTCTCTCTCTCTCTCTCTCTCTCTCTCTCTCTCTCTCTCTCTCTCTCTCTCTCTCTCTCTCTCTCTCTCTCTCTCTCTCAATATTGGAACAAGAATCGAAAAAAAACAAGAAGAATTTTAATTGAATCGAATTATGAATGATTGAAATGATGGTTAACTAGTACTTCTTCTTCCTCCTCCTCCTCCTCCTCCTCCTCCTCCTCCTCCTCCTCCTCCTCCTCCTCCTCCTCCTCCTCCTCCTCCTCCTCCTCTACCTCCTCCTCCAAGCGTAAGGTGTAAGTCAATCAAAGTGTTTAGAATTGTGTGATATTTGTGGAATTGGGAGAAAAAGTGCGCTTGGTTGACGTCATCTGTGTGTGTGTGTGTGTGTGTGTGTGTGTGTGTGTGTGTGTGTGTGTGTGTGTGTGTGTGTGTGTGTGTGTTGCCAGGATACCAATATTTTCATCTTAAATTACATGGAACTAACTTTTTCTCTCTCTCTCTCTCTCTCTCTCTCTCTCTCTCTCTCTCTCTCTCTCTCTCTCTCTCTCTCTCTCTCTCTCTCTCTCTCTCTCTCTCTCTCTCTCTCTCTCTCTCTTGTTATTGCTGCTGCTGCTGTTGTTGTTGTTGTTGTTGTTGTTGTTGTTGTTGTTATTGGTGTGAGTGAAAGGGGCAGTGACTCATCAACTTTAAGGAAGGAGATCAGATTAGATAACACAAATAAATACAACACACCAATATCTCTTCTCAACCCTTGCAACATTTTCCTACCACTAAGCTAACCTAACCTAACCTAACCTAACCTAACCTAACTAACTCAAGCTAACCTAACCTAACCTAACCTAACTCAACCTAACTAACCTAACTTTAAACTAACCCAACTCAACCTAACCTAACCTAACCTTAAATAACCTAACTTAACCTAATCTAACCTTAACCCCTTCAGTACTGGGACCAATTTTTACGAGTTTTGGGTGTAATTAAACGATTTTGTATATATCAGCATGGGTTTGTGGTCAGAAGATTAGCCCCTTCAGTACTGGGACATATTTTTACCTTAAGATTTGTGTACGATTAGACGGTTTTTTGTAAAGGTGACAGAGATGACCAGCCGGGTTATCAAGAGTGCTTCTCCGGTAGATAAATCAGATATCTTACTAATCTGTCACTGGAGTGGTAAAAAACATGCTTATAAACTTCGTGTCC
>NC_059262.1:6267500-6272500 GCF_017591435.1 Portunus trituberculatus | reverse complement strand
AGGAGGAGGAGGAGGAGGAGGAGGAGGAGGAGGAGGAGGAGGAGGAGGAGGAGGAGAATTAATCGGAAATAAATCAATGAGAGTAAATTGTAAATGCTATAGACAGTGTGGGAGGTTCCAGGAAGAGAGAGAGAGAGAGAGAGAGAGAGAGAGAGAGAGAGACAGACAGACAGACAGAAAGACTTAAATAATTCACAACTATTTACACACACACACACACACACACACACACACACACACACACACACACACACACACACACACACACACACACACACGTACCTTTAACAGAGCGTATGAGTGACCACAGTGCTTGAGCCTCATAGAAACTTTGCTGACTGTTGACTGCGAAGACCAGTAGAAACGCTCTCCCTGATCTTATGGAAAGCTCTCTCATGGCGGGAAAGCAATGTGTTCCAGAGGTGTCCAGGATCTCGAGTGCCTGGAAGAGCCCGCCTGGAAAGAGAGAGAGAGAGAGTTAGAGTTACAGAGAGAGAGAGGTGGTAAGACAGCTCGAAAACTGAATGTGGTAAAGAGTTTGAGATTTGAAAGTGTGTGTGTGTGTGTGTGTGTGGGAGGAGAAAGAAAGAGTGATGAGTCTGGAAAACTGGAAGGGTGAAGGGAAACAGGTGATGTGTGATTGCAAAGAGGGGAGAAAAGGTGTTGAGAGAGAGAGAGACAGACAGACAGACAGACAGACACACAGACAGACATCTAATACTAATCCTTTATACTAATTAACTATGAATACTAATAACACTAATAATTAATACATAAATGCTCCAAAAACTTTAAAAAATAACTAAATTGATAAGAATACATTAAAAATACAGTTAATTAATTTCTCGGTTCCCTCTTAGAAAAATTTGCTGGGCTCTGATTGGCTCTCAGTGTCCTGTGAAATAGCCAATCAGAAACTGTCCCTCACTCACTCACTCACTCACTCACACACACACACACACACACACACACACACACACACACACACACACACACACACACACACACACACACTCTCTCTCTCTCTCTCTCTCTCTCTCTCTCTCTCTCTCTCTCTCTCTCTCTCTCTCTCTCTCTCTCTCTCTCTCTCTCTCTCTCTCTCTCTCCCCCTTTCATCTTCCCACGCTTCAATTAAAAGTTCTTATTCTTAAACATTTTCCTCTCTCACCTCGACAATTTTCACAAAGGCAAGGTTTTCAAGAGTGTTTCCCTTGTTAATTATGTAGAAATCAGGTTAATCTTTCCCTAGAGCCATAAAAGCACTCTTAAAAACCCACGTAGTTTAATTTTCACACCCCATAGAGATGATTGGACGAGGTTTCAATAGTGTATCTCCCTTTAATACTGTAGAAATTATGTTACTCTCTTTAAAATGTATTCACTTTCATCACAATTGTTTTAACACTCTGCGGAGATGATTGGCTGTGTTTTCAAGAGTGTTTGTGCTTTTAATACTGTAGAAATGAGGTTAATCTTTTACTAGAACTATTAAAACACTCTTAAAATGTCGTTTCGCTTAATCACAACTGTTTTAACACCCTGCAGAGATAGTTTATTGGGGTTTTCAAAAGTGTTTCTCCCTGTTGATAATGTAGAAACCATATTAATTTTCAGAAAGGCTGGGATTACAAGACTTTTTCCCTTTGTTATTAATGTAGAAATCAGGTTAATTTTTCTCTACAGCCATAAAAATACTCTTAAAAACGCGTGTACCTTTATCGCCACAGAGATGGTTAACCGGTTGTTCAAGATTATTTTTTCCTTTTAATACTGTAGAAATCATATTAATCTATCTCAAGAGCCATAAAAAAACAAGCTTGAAAATTTATCGCCTCTGTTTTCACGCCCCGCAGATAGTTAGGCGTGTTCTCAAGAGTGTTTCTCCTTTTAGTACTGTAGAAGTTAGGTTTATCTTTCACTATTACAGTAAAAACACTCTTAAAAACTCGCATAGATTTATCACAATTGTTTTCACACCCCAAAAAGGATAACTAACCGGATTCACAAGTGTTTCCCGTGTTAGTAATGTAGAAAATCATGTTAATCTGTTACTAGAACCGTAAAAACACTCTTAAAAACCTGCTTAGCTGTATCACCAGTATTTTTTAAGAGTGTTTTCCATGTTCACTCTTTCAGTACTGGGACACATTTTTACCATGAGTTTTGTGTGTAATTCGAGGATTTTATTAACATTAGGAAGGGCCTTTGGAGGTCAGAAGATTAATGGCCAGAGTCTTCACTATTTCAATCCCCACATTAAGTTTCTGAAGCTGTATAAAATCACCAAATAGTAACCCAATTGAATATGAAAACGTGTCATGCTACTGAGAGGGGTTAATACTGTAGAGAATCACGTTAATATGTCACTAGAACCATAGAAAAACAC
The DNA here is from genome assembly GCF_017591435.1 of Portunus trituberculatus. Taxonomy (NCBI): domain Eukaryota; kingdom Metazoa; phylum Arthropoda; class Malacostraca; order Decapoda; family Portunidae; genus Portunus; species Portunus trituberculatus. The sequence continues at coordinate 6,270,114 of NC_059262.1, read as the reverse complement.
TTAAAAAACATTATAACCTCCCAGTGACTGTTTTAAGGCGTCAGACAGCATTTCTCAAGTCAGTCATGTAAAAATCTTGGAAAAAATATAAATCACAGAATATTTGGATGTGGAAAATAGAGATTGTTTTCCATCTCGATCTCACGTGAGGAGGAAATATATAACGAGGGAAAAAAATAAAGGAAAAAAACATGATAAAATAAAAGAGAGAGGTAGGAATTGAGCTAAAAATAAACCAAATTTCTCCTTATGATCAATGCAAGAGGTGACGTAAGAAGCTAAGGCGATATCTGATTGGTGGATGGATTGAAGATAAGGAAATCCCTGCTCTGTGATTGGCTGATGGGAGTTGTGACGTCACCAGGAGTGTGTGACGTCATTGGTGTCTCTGTTGCTATTGGTGGGAATGTAGTGATGTCATATAGTTATTTAGAGAGAGAGAGAGAGGGAGAGGGAGAGGGAGAGAGAGAGTGGTTCATGTGTTGTTTGATGTCACGTGATGATTTGGTGCTGAGAGAGAGAGAGAGAGAGAGAGAGAGAGAGAGAGAGAGAGAGAGAGAGAGAGATGATTACAGATATATTTTTGGGAAAGCTTTTGTCATTTCTTGTGTACGCATCTCTCTCTCTCTCTCTCTCTCTCTCTCTCTCTCTCTCTCTCTCTCTCTCTCTCTCTCTCTCTCAGCAGCTATATATTGTGATGCTAAAAATATTAACAAATTATCTTTTTTTATTTATCCTCCTCCTCCTCCTCCTCCTCCTCCTCCTCCTCCTCCTCCTCCTCCTCCTCCTCCTCCTCCTCCTCCTCTTCTTCGTCGTCTTATCACTCAAATCCTTAAACCAAAGCCGATTGACAGAGAGAGAGAGAGAGAGAGAGAGAGAGACATCATTAATCAATACAATCTTGATAAAATTTTCTCTAAGTCTTCGTATATTTCTGTAAGTAGTAGTAGTAGTAGTAGTAGTAGTAGTGTGTGTGTGTGTGTGTTTATGTTAGTGTGCATAAGTTTATGTGTTAGTGTGTCAGTCAGTCAGTCAGTCAGTCAGTCAGTCAGTCAGTCAGTTAGTTAGTATAGTGTTCATTTCCCTACGGCTGATGCGTGTGTGAAGCTGTGTGAAGCTATTTGTTTGTACAGCTTCCTCGCCTTTGTTTTGATGGTTTGTTGTGGCAATGGTGGTAGTGTTTGATATTGTTCACCACCACCACCACCACCACCACCACTATCATCATCATCATCATCATCATACAGAATTACAGAAATAAAGATACAATACAAAATTCTACGGTTTCATATTTCTACATTTCATTAACTTACTTGCTTTTATTACTATTTCATATCTTGCTTATCTTCACAAACCACTAAAAATTAAACAAAAACGCCTTAATGAAACTCTACGACCATATTTTTTCACAATTTAGTTACTGTATTATTTATATTATTAATTTATTTCTCTACCATTTTTCTAAACCCTTTAAAATTAAGCCAGTTATTTTTCTATCATCTTCCACAAACTCTATAATCATTTCTACCTTCACTTCATTTACTGCTCGTATATTTTGTTTTATTTCTCTATCTTCCTAACCACTAAAAGCTAAGCCATTTATTTAACCATCCTATTTTCAAACCTCTAAGCCAATCTCTGTAATAAATCTCTTCGTTCATTTCTATCCACATTTCACTTATAATCATTTCTACCTTCACTTCATTTACTGCTCGTATATTTTGTTTTATTTCTCTATCTTCCCTAACCACTAAAAGCTAAGCCATTTATTTACCCATCCTATTTTCAAACTTCTAAGACAAACTCTGTAATAAATCTCTCAGGTAGTTTTTATCCATATTTCACTTACTGTTCGTATTATTTCAAGTTTATTTCTGTATCATCCTTACAAAACTCAATTCTCAGCCAGGTATTACTCTCGTATTTTGCAAACCACTAGAAATTAAGCCAAACTCCTAACAAAACTCTATGGTCGTGTCTCTTCACATTAAAATAGGTTATTGTTCATATTTACTAGTTTACTTCTCTATCATCTTCCTACAAACCAGGCTAACCATTTATCTATCTCCTACAACCCTTAAAAACTGAACTAAGATCCATAATAAATCTCTACGGTCATCTATACCCACATTTCACTTATTAATTACTCGTATTTATAGTTAATTTCTCTATCTTCTAATTAAAACACTAAAAACTATGCTAATTATTTATCTATTGTTTATCTCGTTTCTACTCACCTTTCAGTAACCACTAACTCATAATACTTTTCAATCATCTTCGCAAACCACAAGAAAATAACCAAAACTCTTTAAACACTTCTATTATTACACATATTTCACTAATAACTGTACCATTAGTTCATTCTCCACTCTGTCCCTGTTCCTAATGACAAGACCACACCTCACAATTAATTTCAAGGCATTTCACTCAGTACTGATATAATAACAGGTATTAAAATGTTGAATGTAGTTGTTAATGCTGTCTTTGCTGTCCCTTGTGCCTTTGTGTGTTGTTCCTTCGCTGTACTGTCATTGGTAAGGTTTAATTAAGTGGTGAAAAGGTGAGAGAGTTATGAAGTGATGTGTGTGTGTTTGACTTCTGTTTTCAGACACCT